>NC_083630.1:14742555-15042555 GCF_963584025.1 Labrus mixtus | reverse complement strand
TGGTGTGAGCTGAGTGCTAAGTGAGTACATTTTACAGAGAGACTTTTATTCTCTATGAACTGAAAATGAACCTCGGCTGTGTTTCCCCCAGCGTCAGCGCTGTCAGTCACAGTTTTGTAATGGCTCTTCACAGGCAGTAGCTTGTTCATTTAAAAGATGTGGCCTACCTGCACACAATACAATACACTCAACTCAATGATACTGAATTCACCACATACTGCAAGTTGATCACAATTTTCTATTTTTTATTTATTTTTTAAATAGAACCAAAGTCAATTAATTAATGAATATGTTTTTTTATTTACATTCTCTGGCCATAAAGAATCAAAAAAGTATTATTCTTATTTCTAAGCCTCCTGACCAACTTTTACATCACACCCACCTGTCAATCAGGTCAGCTATACGCTGCTAACAGTAGATTAACAGGTATTGTTCATAAAATCAAAACAGATGCGTTATAAAAAAAAATACCCCCCATATCTAATCAAGACTATTTATTTTTTTGTACAAAAAACAGATAGTGCCCTCTTGTGGTTAAAACAGAGTAGTGCGACATTTTTTTGTCTCAGCGATTCAAATCGTCCATATTTATGTCTATTTTTAATTGTGTGGGGAGGAATCCTTACTGACAAAAAACGATTTCATGATAAAGGCAACAATCCTGAACCATGCTTAAGTGGGATGTTCAGAAAACTACTATAATGGAAAAGTTCAAGTAAAACGCCAGAAGTTAAAAAAAGTTGTGGCTCATTTAAAGAAAATAGTAAATATTATGCTATTTGGTCAAATCAGTTTCTTATACTAGTACCAAAGCATAAACACTGTTTGATGCTGTGCAGCCCCCGTGGATCTCCAAACCAATTTGATCAGCGTGACTATATCATAGATCAATAATGTTTGTGGTGCCCGAGAAGGCCTTGTAAACACAACAGACACGGTTAAATATTTTAACATCCCTGTGGGGCTCTTGTAGACAAACACTATGCTGGTTCTTGTATTTTCCTCTTGACATACATCACACTCTTTGATTATTGTCTGCAATGGAAAAAAAAATACTCAAGCAAGAAGGGGCACAAAATTTTGAGTTACCAGAAAACAAATAAGGAAAAAGTAAGAAACTAACTGCATGTGACCATAATTCAACCGTTGAAGTACGTTTTCTGTTGTTTTCAATCCAACAGATCTTCAATTTCCAAAGCTCTCTGCGAGCCAGATTTATTCAATTCAATCAATTCAATCATTAGAAGGTGTCAGGCTGGGAAGTTCTTTCATTTAAGCGCCAGCGTCACAGCAGGAGCAGCTTCTGAACACATTGAGACGCTGCTTTAAAATAACAGACCTACAGCCAAACATGTACTCTGAATATGGATACAAATGTAAGATGCTGTGTAAATTTCTAAATAAATTTACAGCCATCTTTTCAGAACCTGCTGTTTACACACCAAGTCTCAAACAGGATACAACTTACCAAATAACATGTAGATACTAAAAAAAAGTTACAAGATAGAAATCCTTAAATGCATTAATGCCATTTTTCATTTTGCATACAGACAGTCAAAGAAAATGTTGCTGAATTTGTTCTGGCTTGTCACTCCTCAGCCATCATCACCGTACCCCTAGCTTAACCTGAGGGCTAGACGACAGCTTGAGCTGCCTGTCACTTCAATTATAATCACACAGGAAGATGTGCACTTACTGGACAAACAGCTCCCTGATTCTGGAGGACTGCTGTATATGTTAAAACCATGGACTGTAGAAAACACAGACGTGGCAAAATCATATAATTCCACACCTACTGTTTTAAAGAGCTTTAAAGCAGCATTAATCGATATTTCCATATAAACACTGGGTGGGTGCAATGACTGATGTCACTTGTGATGACAAACCAACACAGAGTTAATACCTGACTTTTATATTAGAAGGGTTTAAGCATATTCTAGCGCTGTGATTTTTTTTTAATACAATATCACAACTGTCATCAACCTTGTTTCCATCAGCTGCAGTAGGCAATGAAAAAGCTTGAGAACAGTCACATGACCTGTACCTAACAGCAGACAGAGAAAAGGTCAACTAGAGAAACCAGTGAAGCATTACTCTATCTTTTTTCTTTGTGCAAAGAGCCAACTGCTTTGCAAATATGTTAACCAAAGTCTGTTAATGTAGGTCATAACTTTCCAAAAGCACTTTGACAATTGGAAACAACAACATACAAACTGTGAATGTTTGATTTGTATCCCTTCAATGAAGGCACTGAAACCACCTAAAACTAAAAATTTTACTACACATGTTCATGCAGCTACAACTGATTGAAGTGTCAACATCATCTGGCAACCGCAGCAACGATGCAGTGATTTCCTATAATACAACACTCTCCACAGCTTTGAACATTCGGTCTTAATGTGGGTGGTTAATGACAGCACACACAATAAGGACCACAGCCTGCTCATGTTACTCCTATAGCACCCAGGGGAGAAAACATGCATTAAGTCACTGCTTAGGAGGTCATTTACTCTTTAATCATAGTAAACCACATACTACACACATAGTGGTCAGTGGCCCACTGCGGTCAGATTACCCTGTAATCACATCAGGTGCAGTCATTCACAACATAGACAGTCAAAGCCCTCTGTGTGCCTTTCATGGTGGATTTCTTGTGTTGTGACTTGAATGCTGGTGACATCAAGTTATTATGGAAGCGATTAGTGATCAGAATTCAAATGATAAAGCTAATTTGAAAATTCAAATGCATTAACAGAAATGCTTTTTAACTTTCAGAATATGGGTGTATTATTTGACTCAAAAATAAAATGATGATTAATTTATCTAATTAGAATTTTAGTTTTCAACTTCAAAAATGCACATTCTTTGACTAAATTAAAATGAAGAAGAAAATGGCATTTGCTTTATCATTTTCAAAAAATGCCCCGCTAAATTTGTATCATAATTCAAATGAAAAAGCTAATTTTAAAATGAAAATACAGTAACAGAAACACATTTTAATTTTCAGAATATAGGTGCATTGTTTGATCTATATTTAAAATGAATATTCAGTCATCCAGTTTGCATTATACTTTTACTCTCTATGTATGCATATTGTATGACATAATTCAAATGAAAACGAAAAGGTCTTTGGCTTTTCGTTTTCAAACTTGCCGTGCTAAAAAGTGATCATAATTCAAACCAACTCGAAAATGAATTGGCAAAGTGGACGGCGCAGGAAAGTGACATCAGACTCCAGCTCTCAGGCAGGTGAACGTAATATTTACAGTCTATGAGGCGAGTGGGCAGAACGCGCAGTACGATGGGTGGCGGGGTGAATCTTTAACACTGGTTCAAGCTCCAAACTAGTTGTTGCCCTGATTTTGATTCAATTTTAGCCTTGTAGTTGATTATTCTTTTAATAACTACAAAACAACCTCTGAAAGGGAGAGAGAGCTCATACAGTCGGTCCAGAGGGAGAGTGTGTGCCATTACGCACAGAGGATGAGAGACACTTTGTGTACAGAACTGGAGAGATTATTTGAAACTGAAAATTAAATCGATAATCTTTTTTAATATAACTAAGTTAAGCAGAGAAGAGAGTGATCTATAATCTATCAATAAACTGGTTTTAGGACATGTCTGTGTGAATTTCACGGCGTGCAAATGCTGAGTGACTCTCACGGTCAGAGATAGTGGGCATGGTGTCACGCATGAGACTTGGCAGCTCTGGTTATAAAGCTGCTGCGTCATGCTCGCTGAAAGTTCCACCTGTATCACAGTGTGAACTAAAGTCTGCCCTAGTGTTAAAGATTCACCCCGCCACCCATCGTACTGCGCGTTCTGCCCGCTCGCCTCATAGACTGTAAATATTACGTTCACCTGCCTGGGAGCTGGAGTCTGACGTCACTTTCCTGCGCCCGTCCACTTTGCCATTTCGTTTTCGAGTTGGTTTGAATTATGATCACTTTTTAGCACGGCAAGTTTGAAAACGAAAAGCCAAAGACCTTTTCGTTTTCATTTGAATTATGTCATACAATATGCATACATAGAGAGCAAAAGTATAATGCAAACTGAATGACTGAATATTCATTTTAAATATAGGTCAAATAATGCACCTATATTCTGAAAATTAAAACGTGTTTCTGTTACTGTATTTTCATTTTAAAATTAGCTTTTTCATTTGAATTATGATACAAATTTAGCGGGGCATTTTTTGAAAATGATAAAGCAAATGTCATTTTCTTCCTCATTTTAATTTAGTCAAAGAATGTGCATTTTTGAAGTTGAAAACAAATTCAAATTAGATAAATTAATCATCATTTTATTTTTGAGTCAAATAATACACTCATATTCTGAAAATTAAAAAGCATTTCTGTTAATGCATTTGAATTTTCAAATTAGCTTTATCATTTGAATTCTGATCACTAATCGCTTCCATAAGTTATATCCAGCTGCTGTTGATCAGTGAAGTCTTGTTTTTGGCACGGCACAGTGTCACACAATAATACAGTTTCCTGCCTTATTATCTGAAACAATTCCCCCCTTTCTTTATTATCCACAACAAAAGACAGCAGAATCAATCCCAGAGATTTGAATGATTCTAAAGGGAATTAATGTGTAAAAACAGCTGTTTAGAATTGTTCTAGATGCTTTGAATAATTACCTTATTGTACTTGTGACTCAGGACATGTTGATCTTTTGATTGAAATGTTTTATGTCTGTAACTTGTTTAGTGTGTTGCTGCCCCTCTTGACCAGGACACTCTTGTAAATCAGATTCTCAATCTCAATGAGGTTCTCCTGGTTTACTTAAAAGAATGTGAAGGACTTTCCAGTTTCATTGCAGCCTTATTTCCTTTAGTATCACTCTCAGAGTGGGAAAATTGAATTCTGTCATATATGCATATACCGCTGTGTTCTATGTTGTAGCCTAGCCTCTTTTTAAATGTAGTGAATCAGAAAAGTTGTTATCAATTTACCACTTCCTGATTTATTCTCACTCACAACTGAAAAGACAACAGATATTCAAAGCTTGGAAGGAATATTTTGCTATGTTTCAAATTAAAGCCAACATAAATATTATCTCATTCACTACCATTAGTAAACAGCTCACATTCAACCATGCTAACAGTTTTATAGTGTAGGCTAACAGAAGACAAGAAAGGCCTACATTTTTGCCAGCAGGTTTGTTAGGAATTTACAATTTTTCAATCTATTCTTTTTGCAAGCCAAATTGTTGGCATAGTCAACTAAGGTCACAACCTAACACTTCAGCTAATGGCTGTAATAGCTGTTTATGCCTTTCCAGTTGAATTGTGAATTGTGAATTATCAAAAAGTCACATTAGCTAGTTAGTGTTAATGCTAATGTGAGCTGATATGTGGCTGTAGCACCTAAATTCTCTGAAAAAGCCCCACTATGACCGTTTAGAATCGAAGCATCCACTATCTTTTCAGTTGCTGGTTAATCTGGAAGCAGTGAAACATAAAATAAATACATTTCTATATTTTTTTACATTCAAGTTACCACCTGGAATGTAGCAGTACGACACTAAAATCCTTTGAGCTTCCTGACCTGAACCTGAGGGAAAGAGCTGTCGTGGATATGGTGAATATTAACTAAAGTTTTGAATTAGACCAATTTTAAATGATCTTAATGTTAACAGCTTTAATTATTAGTTCATGTGTATATAGCTTTAACAGATCATAATGCAACACACACAGAAAACACGGTGTATTCACTAGGAAGAACATTCTTTTGATCTTACCCACTGACTCCCAACCCGTAGCACACAGCTTAAGGCAACATGCTGACATCGATCATTCAAGGTTGGAAAAATCACCACCTGTAGGGAAGAAATAGATAAGACTGACTGAGAGGAAGTGGGGAAAAAAACGTCTGATGTTACAAAGAAAGGTTGCTGGAGAACATTGTAGCGCCTGCAGAGTCAGAATCCCCTTTGTACACACATCCATTCATTGCTTCCTCCGTCATCCAACCACATTCATCTCACACTCCAATGAAAAACAGCCACAGTGCCCGCAAAGTCTGAATCCGTCCTCCAGGAAGGGCATGCGTATAGGTGCAAGTCACCGGTGATCGGTACGGAGAGTCATTGGAAGAAAGTCAGTGAAGGAGAAGTGTTACCTCGGTATAGAACATGTTATATCCGTTTTGTTTGACATCTTCGTCGCTGGAGGTCCATTGCTGTCAGACCGATTCCCGGTTGGATTTGTTTATTTCCCTGTTCCTAGAGGATCAGCTGTTCCCTGGAGTCAGGAGATGCCGGTCACAATGGAGCAAAGCCAACTCTGTCTTTTGTAACGGGTTTGACAAGGTTTTAATTTTGGGGTGCCAGTCTGACAAGTCAAGTCTGACAAATAATATTTAAATGCAAATGCAAATAATATTTAAATGCAAACTAAAAATAGTCAACCTTCACAAAATATGACATAAACAAGAGCCACAAAACAATCAAACAAAACAGCAATGCGATTTCAATAATATATATTTCCACAGGTATCAACCACACTGCAAACAAAATGAATGTGCGCACTGTGTGTGGGTGTTTCACAGTCTCTGTTTCTAAATCAGAGTTCACAGTTCAGTCCATTTCAATCCAATGTTCAAACTACAAAACAAAAAGTCCGCTCCGGGTTTTAGCGCGGGCCTCGAAAAAACAAACAAGGAAACAAACTCCAAAGAAAACCAGCGTCTCTCTTCGCGGTGCGACAATCAAAACACAAACAAACAAAAGACACACCAGGTACTCACAGTACCAAAGTTTTTAAGTCAGTCAGTAGGTTTAAGTCAGAGTTGGGCTTTGCTCCATTGCGACCGGCATCTCCTGACTCCAGGGAACAGCTGATCCGCCAGGAACAGGGAAATAAACAAATCCAACCGGGAATCGGCCTGACAGCAACGGACCTCCGGCGACGAAGATGTCACACAAAACGGATATAACACGGACTTTCAAACACGCTCTATGCCGAGGTAACACTTCTCCTTCACTGACTTTCATTCAATGACTCTCCGCTTCGGAGTTGTCCTATAGTGTACACAGAATCACAGTCCAGGTGGTTGATTAATGTGTGTTTGACTTGTGACTGTAGTCATTGTCAGAGTCATAGGTAGATCTTTTCCTCCATCCTTCATTTGAAGTTGAACAGGAGGTGTCCGCGAATCCAAGGAAGTCCTCTTCATCCGACTCCTCATTCAGGATTTCAAGAATGCGGTTTTTCTCCTGCTCCTCTAGGTCCTGAGCAGTCGGATAACAAGGTTTGAGACGGGCAACGTGGACAACTTTCAAGTCCTTGCCTGAATCTTCCAGAACAACTTTATAATTCACAGGCCCAACTTGTTCCACTACCCGATATGGTCCTTGCCATTTTGGGGCTAATTTGGCAGCAAACGATTTCTCTGCCTGAGAGAGGATGGGCTCTCAACCAGACTCTGTCCTGTTCCTGAAACTCAAGGTCACGTCTGTGTTTGTCGTAGTTTCTTTTCTGCCGTTGACGAGCAGAGTCCAGATTTTTAGAAACAAACGAACAAAGACCTTTTAGCTGTGTAATTTTGGTGTAGGAAGGGGTGTCTGGAGCAGTTTCATGAGGTTGCAACATTGCATCCAGAGGTCCTCTGAGGGACAAGGATTAAGCTCTGCAGGAGTAACGCCTGTTGACTCCTCGACTGCAGAGTTAATCGCAAACCGAAACATAGACAGGTGCTTGTCCCAGTGTTTGTGATTATCCCCTACATAGGACGCTATCATGGATTTTTATCATGGAACACGGTTCACTCTCTCTGTAAGGTTGGTTTGGGGGTGGTAGGCAGAGGTTAACTTGTGTCCCACATTCCAGGTCCTGCATACAGTTTGGAAAACTGATGACACAAACTGTGTTCCACGGTCAGACAGGATGTAGTCAGGAATGCCCCACCTGGTCAAGATGTCTTTGACCATGACCTGAGAGATGGTTTCAGCTGTGGCATTTCTGATGGGGAACAATTCAACCCACCGGGAGAAATAATCAACAAAAACCGGGAGGTAAACGTTTTGTTTGGAGCTTTTGGGGAAGGGATCCATTGAATCCATTCCTAGCATTTCCTATGGGCGGTGAGTTTGAGTTTGTTGTAGTTTTCCTGCAAGTTTTCTGTTTTCGGGTTTGTAAAGTTGACATGTACAACTATTTTTTACATGTTCTCTGACATCCAAGCTCAGCTTCGGCCATTAGACAAGATGTTGCAGTCTTCGGTAGGTTTTGTGCCTGCCTAGATGTCCAGAGAGAGGATCTTGTTGGAAGTAGTTCAGTAACTGTGTGCGGAAGCTAGGAGGTATGTAGAGTTGGTAGATGGTTTTGTATGGGAGGGTGACGAGACGGTAGAGGAGATCATCCATGATGGTGTATGAAGGGTTTGAATTATTGACTTGTCCAGTTTCTACCACTTTTTGATAAAGAACCTGACATTCTGGGTCTTCCTGTTGTCCCTTCCACAGGGCCTCAATTGAGATGGGAAGCTCTTTTGATGGTTTTGGAGAGGCAGATGTGATGGTGGCACACACAGGTAGGGCGGTATGGATGGATTCTGAAGGGGCTCGGGAGAGGGCATCCGGTACATTGTTGTATTTTCCTTTCCTGTATTCTACAGTGAAAGTGAATTATTGAAGCCGGAGTGCCCACCTGATGAGTCGTGTGCTGGTTTTGGTGGTTTTGAACACCCACAGAAGAGGGGCATGATCAGGTAAACAGTCTGCCTTCAAGGTAAGTTCTCCACTTCTCAACTGCACACACCACTGCCAAACATTCCAGCTCGGTGGCAGCATAGTTTTTCTCTGCATGGTTTAGACTGCAGCTGGCAAAGGCAAGGACTTCCTCGGTTCCATAGTTGGATTTCTGAACAAGCACAGCCCCAAGACAGATCTCACTGGCGTCAGTGTACACCACAAAGGGAGCATTGAAGTTTGGATGGCCAAGGACAGGTGGTTTTACCAGGTGATGTTTCAGGGTATTAAAAGCTGTTTGACATGCAGGTGACCAACTGAATTTTGCTCCTTTTTTCTTTAGGGCATTGAGTGGTTCGGCAATCTGTGAAAAGTTGGGGACGAATCTGTGATACCACCAAGCCATGCCCAAGAACCTTTGTAGGGCTTTCAGGTTGGTGGGTGCAGGAAAGTTCTGAACAGCCTCAACCTTATCTGGGTCAACATGGACTCCTGTAGCAGAGACAAGATGACCCAGGAATTTCAAAGAGGTTCTGAACAGTTTGCTCTTCTTCATGTTCACAGAGAGGCCAGCGTTTCGGAGTTTGTCCAGGACAGCTTGGACATCATAGGAATGCTGTTCCCAGGACGAAGAGAAGATGATAATATCATCCAAGTAGACAAAACAAATGATTCCCTTCAGCTCTCCCAGTGCTCTCTCCATGAGCCTCTGGAAGGTGGCAGGGGCATTCTTAAGACCAAATGGCATAACTTTAAATTGGAACAGTCCATGAGGGCATATGAAGGCAGTGATTTCCCTCACCTCTGGATCCATCTCCACTTGCCAGTAGACACTATTAAGGTCTAGTGATGAGAAAACAACAGCACCTGAGAGACTATCCAATATCTCCTGGATTGTGGGAATGGGATAAGCATCAGTAACTGTGTTATCATTCACTTTTCGGTAATCGACACAAAACCTTGGGTTGCCTATCTTTTTGGGAATCAGAACCACAGGCGAGGCCCAAGCAGAACAAGAAGGTTCAATGACGTCATCTTTTAGCATGTCCTCGATGAGTTCCTTCATCACCTTGTGTTTAGGAGGGGAGACTCGATAGGGTTTCTGTCGAATGGGTACAGGATTGGTGAGAAAGATTTGATGTTTCAGTGCGTCTCACTTTGGTTGTACACACATCAACATTGTTAAGTAACAGGTTATGTAACTGGTGTTTAATATGCTCCTCCAGGTGAGACTCCTGAACTGCCCTCAGCATCAAGTCCGAGTATTTCAAAGTGGTCTGTGTACCACTGTGGAACAGTGCAGTGGCCAATGGAGCTTCCGTAGAAAAGAAGGCAATGGAGTTGCCAGTCTCCCCCTCCCCAGAAAGAGAGGACTCTGCACAAAAGAAACATTTATTTTCCACATTATCTCGGAACCAGTACATCCCGCCTGCAACATCAAGCTGCATACCAGTAAAAAACATGAAGTCCAAACCAAGCAGGGCAGGAAAAGCCAGGGTTGTGGAGTCTAGGACCACCACAGTTACCAACCAGGTTTTATCCTGCAGAGTAATTTCAAGCTCCACCCACCCAAGGGGTTTCTTGGGTTGACCATCAGCAAGGTAAAGGGGGTCACTAGTCCATGGGGTAAGTTCATCCCCTGCAGTTTTGACATTGTTCCAGACATGTTAATTTAGCAAAGTATATGTGGAACCTGTATCAACAACAGCTTTGCCTGTCAAGTTCCTTACAGTCAAGGGCACTTTCAGCTGTTGTGGGAGGGCTGTGTCAGTGCTTCCTCCAGGGATGCTGAATTTTTTCAGGCCCTGCACAAAGAGATGGGAGGTGACACATGACTGCAAACTGTATGCAGGACCTGGAATGTGGGACACAAGTTAACATCTGCCTACCACCTCCAAACCAACCTTACAGAGAGAGTGAACCGTGTTCTAAACTCAATGATAGCGTCCTATGTAGGGGACAATCACAAACACTGGGACAAGCACCTGTCTGAGTTTCGGTTCGCGATTAACTCTGCAGTCCAGGAGTCAACAGCTCTGCTCCTGCAGAGCTTAATCTTGGTCGCTCCCTCAGAGGACCTCTGGATGCAATGTTGCAACCTCAGCAAACTGCTCCAGACACCCCTTCCTACACCAAAATTACACAGCTCAAAGACCTTTGTTCGTTTGTTTCTAAAAATCTGGACTCTGCTCGTCAACGGCAGAAAAGAAACTACGACAAAAACAAACGTGACCTTGAGTTTCAAGAACAGGACAGAGTCTGGTTGAGAGCCCATCCACTCTCCAAGGCAGAGAAATCGTTTGCCGCCAAATTAGCCCCAAAATGGCAAGGACCATATCGGGTAGTGGAACAAGTTGGGCCTGTGAATTATAAAGTTGTTCTGGAAGATTCAGGCAAGGACTTGAAAGTTGTCCACGTTGCCCGTCTCAAACCTTGTTATCCGACTGCTCAGGACCTAGAGGAGCAGGAGAAAAACCGCATTCTTGAAATCCTGAATGAGGAGTCGGATGAAGAGGACTTCCTTGGATTCTCGGACACCTCCTGTTCAACTTCAAATGAAGGATGGAGGAAAAGATCTGCAGAAAAATCACAAAATTACAGTTCTGACAATACCTATGACTCTGACAATGACTACGGTCACAAATCAAACACACATTAATCAACCACCTGGACTGTGATTCTGTGTACACTATAGGACAACTACTGCGCCTTACCTTTGGTCGGCTTCTGCTGAGGCTCTTGTTTATGTCATATTTTGTGCAGGTTGACTATTTTTTGTTTGCATTTAAATATTATTTGTCAGACTTGACTCTGACTGGCACCCCAAATTAAAACCTTGTCAAACCCGCTACAACATTGTTTTCAACTCTAAAGGGGTGTTTTCCCTCAAATGTCAGATTTTTGTTTCCCTCAAACTTTGTTTCACCTTCATAACACATTTAATGCAGTGTGGGGGATAGTTTTCTTCCTCTTAAACAGCAAAAATCTGTTATCATTTTTAATGTTTTTCATCTCTGGCTTTTGAATCAGGACCCGAGAGGGCAGTGGTATACCTAAGAGAGCTGAGTCAGTATCTCTTGTCTATTAATTTACTCTGTCAGAGAACAGATGGATTTCAGAGGCTCCTGGCTGCTTTTCAACACCATTACGTCTGTCTCTGAAATGTCCCTTTCACAAGGTGAAAGAGGGAAGATTCACAGAGCTTTTACACTAATTAGAGGATTTATGAGTGTGACAGGGAGAGTGGGCTCTCCCCCTTAAACAACCTGTGATGAGCCTCCCAACACAACATCCCTCCACAGGGCGCCAGCTACTTAACTTTGATTGTGGCCAGAAATAAAACCCGACCGTGACTATCCTGTCCTCAGTTTCTAATCGTGAACATCCTGTCTAGGAAAACAGGTGGGAGGTATGGGTGGAAGAAAGTATACCAAAAGTCACTAAACAGCCTTTGTTATACTGCTAGTGAGCTCCTCTGTCCTCCTCTGCATTCTTGTGCTTTCTCTTCTTGCAGGTTCTTTTCCATTTTTATTGAAGAGCTGCAGTGTACCTGCTTGACTCCCATGATCGTTATTCATTTTTGTTGTATTATTTAGTTGTCATGGCTATACTTCAGTTATTATAGGCAATGCAATCTTTAGTCTTATTTCAATTATTGTAGAGGTTTTTTGTAAATAATTGAGTCGCTATTTGTCTTCCGTACACTCACTCACTCTCTCTCTCTCTCTCTCTTTCTCCCATCCTAACAGTTTGAGGCAGAAAGCCATCTAGCTAGCATACTTGAAGTTTTTTGCCAATAAAAAAACATGTTTTACCTTTCCACTGTTACCAAGTGCTTACTCAGGACGGAAATAGTTGTCGCACAACGTGAGGCACAAATCACAAAATGGACGTAATTCTCAGTCATACTGTGATGATATAACAAATGCACAATGCTATATGCTATGTGCAGGGTTAGGACAAAGAACCATATAGTGTGTATTTTTATTGTGTTTTTTTTGTAAGCGAAAATGTTATTAAGTGTAAAGCTGTGGCACATTTATGTATGTTTGAGCCGTTACCAATACCAGGTATTCAACTCAGGCTCTCACTATGCGAACAGCCAGTTCATTGTAGCTGAAGACAAAACAGAAATGACGTAACTTTCATTGAGACAGCATAAAACCGAATTGTGTTTCACCTTGGATGCGTCTCTAGAAATACAATGGAACGCATTGATTATTGAACAGTGCAGTGTTTGTCACTGGAAGTATTGTTCTGAATAAACAGGAACTGAAGTACAACCTGATGAATTGATCTCAGAGAAAAGCATATCTGTCTCCAAATCTTTTGACCTTCATGCACAATTTCAAACATTCAAACAAGAGAGCAACGTGCAAGATTCTAATTAATGGATTTATAATCAGATGTGTTTTTGTCAGTATCCCACCCTGCTCAGATCTACTTTGTGTCATGATTGCCCACTGCCCTCCCACACCTCTCTGTGAATTTATGGATGTTATTTTTTATTCCAGGCCTGTCTCAGAGTGAGAGATTAACTGTAGGATGCAAGAGAAAGGACCCTTCTTCACATGGGGGCGCATGCACCCAGCCAACATGATTATTGTGCACTAAATCACCACAATGATATTGTCAGTTTGCAAGTCACCATGCAGGTTACGAAGAAGCTTCAAAGAAATGTGTTTACAGCCGGATGTTGTCTGCAAAAGCAACAGATCAGTGGAGTTCAACATAAATTAAGGACCTTTTCAGATTGACTGAGAAATAAGAGAACAGAAATATGGACGTCACATCATATTGTCCTCGAGAGCGGCGATGAAAGAAAAAGCCAAAAGCATCAGACAATATGAGATTTAGTGGACAGAATAACATAAACACATGTGTTATGCAAACCAACATCAAAGGCCCTGAAGGTAGCACCTTTCACAGTATGAGTGAATATTAACTGAGTGGTTGTGATTTATTTTGTAAAGCCTTAATTTATGGTTTGATCTGGATTACAAAATAAGATCTTAGTTCCTGATATTTCATCTGTCCTGGAGACTTTAATTATGTGCGTGAATTGTGATCCTGAAGCAGAGGAAAAACAGGACGAGAATCAAAACCAGAACTAGCACAAGGAACTCTTTCATATATCAAAATCTTAATAAGCCTGAGACGTGGTCTACCGCAGTAGCTGACACAACGATCTGGAGATGAGTGGATGGGGTATATACTGCTGAGTTGATGGAGAGCAGGTGTGCAGGTTTGAGCAGGTGAATGGAATGAACTGCAATCAGGAGGGAGCCACAGAGTGTTAATGGGAACACCACGCCCACACAAACACTCACACAGAGACAGACAGGCAGAGCCATGACACATATTGTGTTTTAAAACCGTAAGGAGCAGAGGGGTCAGGGTATCGTGATTGGAGGCAAGTGGAGGCAGTGAGGGTGACATGCAGACACACAGACAGATGAGCCCTCAGCCCACATTGGAGCAGCTTGGATGTCATCAGTCTGTTCACACACTTAACCTCTAAACCCGAGAGTTTTTGATTATTTTCTGTCCACTTGTAGGCGCAATGGCATGTTCCCTGACTCTCACTCGCCCAGACAGCTCTCTCTCCCTTTTAAATGCATTTTAAATAATGAGGGAGCGAAGCGAATGGGGATCTAATGTTTAGTAAATACACTTTAAATGTTTTAATAAAAAGACTCGTAAATTAAACAGGTGAGCAGCGCGGCATCTCTTTAGGTTGAATGGATTTGTGCAGCTGTTCCGCTGGTTTTTGGTCTTCAGTTATAGGTATTTAATTTTATTTCCATATTGAAACCTCTGTTACAGATTTTGAATTGATAATTTGGTGATAGTTTTGTGGGTCATACGTAGATTGTAAAGCAGCTTCAACACTTTCAATAATTCAATTCAATTTCATTTGTATGGCACATTTCATACAAACATAAACTCAATGTGCTTTACAAAGGACAAAGATAAACAAACACAAAACAAACTCATTTAAAATAAACCAAAAAAAAATAAAAAATGGATTCAAGAGCTCACTTTAAACCAACACATGTAATGTTTGTGTAGGCTCTCAGTCATCCAGGTTATGGTCATTCAAAGCTTGATCCACTGGACTAGATGAAAGATCTTGAATCTGTTTCACCTCTCCTCCTAAAAGCGTCTTTGTTTTCAATAATCACTTTTTTTTTTTTTTTTTTAAATGTTTAAATTTGGATAAATGTGTGTTTGTTTGGAGTACGACAAACAAAATACTTTGAATGTCGACTTTTGGGTATTTCTGCTTAACTGACGTGGAGGGCCAAGGGAATTAGAAACCAGCAAGGTGATGACATGCAGTAATGCTCTGAGGCAACTGAATTTGGGATGTCATGGCTTCCTTGCCAGAGAGCCGTCTGCTTTAATTGGTTCAAATGCGGAGAAAAAAAGAAGAGACCCCAGACTCAGACAGCATAACTTCTAACCACTAGAAACTCAATCTGTTAGTTTCTGATTGAACCAAAGCCCGGGATATCTCAGCAGCACACAAATGAGAACTGCTGCTGCAGAAAAACACCAATTATAAAGTTCCCCTTCATGTTATATCTCATTGTGACTAAAACTCTTAAATGTCGTTTTTTAAAAACTGTGGCTTTTGAAACTCCCAAAGCAGTCACATTGAGTGAGAAATTATGTTTGTTTTCGGTTCCATCTGTCACAACGTCACCAGAAAGGCAGTCAATCTCTGAGATAGGTTATAAGGACAGTGGGTAAATATATAAAAGGTCATTAGTGTGTCGCATTTTGTGTTAATAACAGGTTAAAGTAAAAGGATGTCAATACTTAGAGGAAATCAGCAAAAAACATTAAGTATGTTATATTTTGACAATGTTTATTTGCTGCGATATTTTTAATGATAACTATCAGATTAGATAAATTGTTATAGAAAATAATTTGTTTTGAAAAAGTATTGTGTTTTCACATGGCTTGTATGTCTGTAGGTCCTGATCTGGTTCAATGACCTGTTGACTCCAAATGTTCATTTAGATTGAGGAGTACCAATACCACATGGTATTGTATGGTTTAAACTCGTATTCATCACTTTTTTAAAAAGATGTTTATCCTCCATTTTATGACAGGAAATATTGGGAGGAGAGAGTTGAGGACGACGTGCGGCAAATGTCGAGTGTTGAGCTGGAACCTGGGTCGGCAGTGGGACTCTGTACTGTATTTTGGGTGCATGCTGGTGCTCCCTATTCATCCCTTCAAGATGATTTATACCCACTAAAAATGTATATTTCTTTAAGCTCCCTTTCTCAATGGTTTTTATTAATCACTAGCTACTTTCACAGATAATGAATAATCTGTAAATACAATCAATAGGCGAGGGACAAGAGATTCTGGTTTCTGTTTGCAATCAGAGTCGTATTGTCCACTGGCAGTTCAGCAGGCTGTGGAGGTTTGCAGGTAACCATCTGTTTAGAGAGCAAGAGGCGGATCTAATCGGCTGCGATGCATTTCATTTTCAGTTTCAGACATTTGCATATAAATCTATTTTACTATCCTGTCCTAGTTGTCATCCCTCAACTCCAGCTTGACAAGTTCTTATACAGACTGAAAACAATGACATGCAAAGTATTTATCCATCACTCCTGGCTACATTTTTTTTTTAAACATTTTAAGCTTTTGCTTTTAGCTGTTTGAACCTTTTATCCATCACTAATGCTTAATATGCCTCCAGAGTGTGAGACCTCAGGATGAAGAGACGAGATACAAAAGGAGCTCCAGGCTGGTCATGAACCCGCTGCAGGACCTCGGGCGGACTGCTTGGGGCCAGAGCACAGAAAAGGCTTGAGTAAAGGGAAAGTTAGATGTGTTTTTTTATTCATTACATGTTATCGTCCTTGTTCTTTTTATATTTATGAATCCATCCTAAAGCAGTTTGAGCTAGTTTCTTTATTTTCTTTATACATGTATGCACAGATTTGAAAATGTAATCAGCTTGGAGATTGATTTCTACATAGCTTCTTTAATCCTTGTGACGACTGCCCAGGTAAGTGATTAACACACTTTTCAAAAAATGTATATTAGAAAAGGAAAAGAACCAATAGATTTGACTCTGAACACAAATATAATGCCCTGACTGACTCTTTCATGAATGTATATTTCCCCTCTTGTATCTTTCATCACAGAGCTCAGAGAGCTCACAGTTTGGAGCAGCTAACTGGAGTGATGCTCTCATCGTCTATTTGCAGTTTTCAAAGTGTTCAGATGGAGCATTGTGTGTGCAGTGTATTCAAGGTTACTTTGCTAGCAGTCCAGAGTGAATACTCGGAGAGGCGACGTGTGAATAATTACTTTTCCCTTAATCAAGGAGAAGAAAACAAGTGTGGGCAACTGTAATATTAAGCTTGTTCATTGATTTCCTTTTCCAACGATAATTCTTAACAAACCGGTAACGTTAAAGCTGCCAAACTTGCTGTCAAAAGATAATTGGAATTTTAGATGCAGGGGATGTTGTAGCTCCCAGAGGCCCCATCAAGACAGTTACCCTGCACATCTGTTCTGCAGAACCTTTATAAGTCATCTGTTATATTCTCAAGAGAAATCTTATTCATTTCCCCTCGGAGAGTTCAAAAGGACCAGGACTTAATTTACCCAGGAGGTGGATGAGTCTGAGTCAAGCTCGGCTGCTGAGGAGTGTGACCAGTAGACATCATTAATGTGAAAGATCAATATGGAATTTAAATGAAAGGGGGCCAGACAGAGATTGTGATCGCTCCATTTAAAGTGTAATAGTTCAATGCTTTAACAAGTCTTTTTCACAGCACGCTAGAACAAAAAAATGTTATGTAGAGCTAAAAATATATTGCTTGCATCAACATTTTCTTTTGTACTGTGCATACTTGCTTAGATGAAGGAAACAGTTTCTTTGATCGGGCTCGTTCCAAACATGAACTTTATAATTAGATCTGCTTTTGAGAGTGTATATGTGCGTGTGTGTGTGGTGTGTGTGTGTGTGTGTGTGTGACAACATTAAACAGATTACATTAAAATAACAATCTGTTATCATCCATTCAGTGTACTAATAACTCTGTATAGTTGCATAACCTGATCTTCCTTGACAGTGATTGGCTCATTTAGTGAATCTGCTGTGTTTGACGAATCCAAACAAAAGCACGGTGTCAGGACTCTACTGACGTTAGTCATCATGTCGCTGTTTGTTTTTCCTCCAGTCTATTTACACAGAAACATCTGCACAGCCTTGTTATTCTCAACCAGTGTTTTGTGTATTAAAGCACTAATGAATCAGAAAATGCTAAGTTGTGTGTTTGTTTCTAAGTTTCTCTCCGGCATGAACAAACAGGTGTGAGATACTAAACTGTTTAAGTGAGTTTTCCTCTGTTGTCCAAACATTTGCCACAAGACTCAAATTCACAACAAAGAAAATTAATATGGAATCATGGGTCTGAAAATTTCAAGGAAGTTTTCAGTGTTCTTTTAATGAAAGTTTGAAAGCCCTTTTATTAGGAGTAGTATGACAGTATGAGGTTTCCAACACAGCCAGAGAGAAAAGGGGGGTGAAAAGGGTGAACTTACAGTCCCTTCTGTCATCAATCTGCTACTCTGAACATGATGGATTAAGTTACCTTAATAAAGGGCTGATTTACTTTACTTTAAAACAAAAAAGAGACAGAGAGTTTGTTTATATGTTCTTTTTTAAGCTCAAGGCTTACAATTGTCATGTTTACATTTTGCATGTTTTCACTGAGTTTTATGATACTCTTCAGCATGTGAAGGATAAACATCAATGTCGACATCAATAAGAACTTGGACGCTTTAATAACCAGCAGTTACAGCTATGGTGCAGAGATTTAATCTGACTCTTGTTGTCTCTTTGCAGCGTGTGTCGACCTCTTCGGTTAGCTGAAAAACAACACATGTAGAGTAGAGGGACAGATGGGTTTAGAGATTGTGAAACTCTTCTTGTGCTTTGTTGAGTAACACAGGGTGCAGATTTGTGCAAAAGATGCACAAACACCTTAAAGAAATTGCTATTAAAACACCTTTGCTTTAGATTGTGCCTCTGTGTTTGACATGGATGTTGTAATAAACAAATAAAAATAACATATAAAATATCCTTGCATAATTCCTATTTGCTAACCCTGTAAAGAGTTTATTAACTCCTGTGGCCTTTTGGCTCAGATGCGGACCCAAACTAATGTTCAGCGCCAACTTAAACAAAGGAAGGAAATCATACTGAATGCTAGAGCTCTGTTCCAAGAACCGAGACCTAGACTGATGGCAGAAAACCTGTATAGCCTTTGTGTGGACAAATGAATCCATGGCATGCAAAGCTCAGAGAAGTGAAGAGTTATAAATATATGCGCTGATTATTGATTCTGTTCACCGGCCAACAGGTTTTGGGATGACGTTGTTTCTTCCTGCATCTAAAGGCTCACAATGCTGCAGGTCACGTTTATTATTCAGATGTGTGAACGCTTACACACAAGGGGCTTACATCTGCTTTTAATGCCTGAGAAGATTTGTGGTCAAGAAATATGCACATTTCAGTTTCAACAAATGACACCGTATAATCTCTATTTGGTAAAAGAAAAACATTGTTTTGTTAAAATGGTATCTCCAGATTATCACAAAAACGTAATAATTATCACAAATTAATTTCTGTAATTACATTTGCTGCAGATCAAACCCTGAACGTTTGTGTTTGAAGGAGTCTTCACTGTATCCAGTTAAACTATGAGACACATTAAGGGATAGCAGTGTGAGTCAGAAATAGAATTTTTCTTGGTGAGGGCTGAGTTCAAACTTAAGAGGCAGACTCTCAGTATTACATTATTCAGTGGCTGTCTCACCACTTAAACAATATTCAGGATGAGATTCTGCATTTGCACTTCACCTCATGTTAACGCGGCAACCACAAAATTAACTTCCCAGTTTTCATTTTTTTGCCGATTATGTGATTTTTGCCCCCGACTTTCACTCTTGATCTGCTACAACAAATGAATTCTCCCCCAACAAAAAAACAGTCACGTTTATCTGGCTTTATTATCAACTTAATCACAAGTTTAGACGGGCAAACCAATATTCAGACTGATCCAACGGTGACGTACGTCCAAGTGAAAACTCTGGAACTATAATCATATAAGTCAATTCAAGACCCTGGAAGGTCAGTCAAAGTAGCTTCCACTTGACTGAGGTCGTGTTGGAAGGCCAGTCAGACTACTCAGACAGATAAAACTTGACATTTAGGGGTGATTATTTATCAAATGGCAGGCTGTTGAAGCTCTTATTTGGAAAAGAAAAAGATTGCTCTTAGTTCATGAAGAAGCAACAAAATCACTTTGTAGCTTATTTAAATATCATGGAGCAATCCCAGCACTCTTGTTGAGGGAACAGTGTATCATTATCTCTTTCATAGTATACGGAAAGAGAAAAGGAATAACAACAAAATTGGGGTCTTAATGAAGTTAATGTTGCATGACAGATCAGTGTATGTGTGTTGAGTTGTTTTTGTGTCTGCGTGTGAGCAAAGGTACCGTTTCTCAAAATAAAACCGTCAAAGCTGCCGTTAACTGAAGGTTAACATTTGTTACAATTCACCTAGCAGACGCTTTTATCCAAAGCAACGTACGTCAGAGAGTAAGTACAACTCTAATCCATTCATACACCGCCACTGAAGCAGCGGGAGCAATGCAGGGTTGGGTGTCTTGCCCAAGGACACATCGGACATGTTGCCCAGCTGGGGATCGAACCCTCAACCTTCCAGTTGAGCGGCAACGACTCTACAAACAGAGCCACAGCCGCCGAAATTTATATCTGTATAAAATGTAGATAACTAGATAACAAAACAACACAAAGGGATACCTCGACCACAGTCGTATATATAAACAAGTTGGAGATTGTGCCTAACATGCATCAGCATATCATTTGTTTCTGTTAAATAAATATGACTTCATGGTGATCTCAAAACCCAAGAATGTTGCTGTAACACACCACAGCCTTACTTCAGAATCACCGGCAGCAATCTGGTTGAAAGACACTTGTAGTCAACACATTTTAACAGTTTTTCCCCATGTTCCAGGGTTTATATTTTATAGGGTAGGGTGCTGGTTGGCATCCATCTTTGTTTTTGATATAGAAGACATAGTTTTTCATCCAGGTGGTGAAAGAACAGACTTTAGAGAGAGGTTTCACCCAATCTGCTTTATTTTTTCAACTTCACAGGTGACCTCACTCTTAGATCATGTATGCGCAAACTGGGGCTTTTTATTTAACAACTTATCTGAAACGTTCTCCTCATGTCGCCTGCAACAGAGGAGAGAGACACACACACACACACACACACACACGGCTGCTGTAGCTGATGGCATTTTGCTTTCAGGTTGTGTGTGTGTCTGTACCACATTTGTAAACATCGTATCAGAGGGAAACCCGAGGGGAATATCTTCAAAGCCCAAGCATCCACTTGGACGTGAGTATGAACTGATCAGATATTTAGTGGACAAGGTCTGTGCTGTAAAGGATTGTGGTGCAACCTTTCCAATGTCATGCTTCTTATGCCACTGTTTTGTTAGTGGTGTTACGCGTTCTTCCAATAATTTCAATATTATGTATACAAACACTGATTTACGATAGCCCAAAGCAGACGTGAATCCATACATTTCATTCAATCTATTTCTCCATGATAGAACCCGTCTTGGGTTGTCTTTCATTTGAGAAGCATGTGTTGGTGTGATAAAGGGATCACACCAACACATGCTTTGTAATCAAGAAAACGAATCAGTAGGCCTAAGGTCACTGTGAAAGGCCCTGCTGCCTCGTTCATTAGGTTGATTAAGCCTATCTGTTTGTTTTTCCCAACTCTGGGGATAAATTAAACAACCAGAAACAACCCGTTATCATGGGAACGCAGATAAACAAAATGTATGGATGCATGTACCGCTGAGGGCTTATACCGTTATTAACTGCATCTCCACTGGTTTTCAGAGACATGCAACCACAAGGAGTTCATTCTGTTCAACACCGTTGCTGCGTTTTGCATTGAAGGCTTTACGACTGCGCCACTGATGAAGTACTCTAACAACCTTGTGGCACTCTGGATACACTGGATGACGGTGATTGTATAAAATCGAGTTAAATCAAAATGTCTTCAATACTGTCCCTGTAAAACCTTGGTGCCTACATTACCCACAATGCAGTGTGCGAAAAGACAGTTGTTTTTGAGATTCAGGTTTGCCTGTTGAAGGCAAGTTTGTTTTTTTTCAAGCAGGAAGCAGAAACAAGACAAATGTTTTTGTTTTTTTTAACTCCATCCACAGATTTTGTTTTTTCGCAAACTTCAGACGGTCATCAGATTTCACTCAGCTCCCACTGAAACAACTTCTTCATATTTAGTCTTACTTCTCAACACCTGTACTCACACTGAAGATAAGATAAGATCAGTGGAGTTAAAACAGGAGACGAGGTAGATAAGTTTTATACAGTGATAGAGCTGGTAGGATATAACCAGCACATCTGACTGAGTTATTTTCTTAAGATGGTCCTGTAGTGCAGCCAAACACTGGTGAGTGTTGAAATCCTTTGTTTTGCAGGGATCAATGATATCTTTGTTTTACACTCTATCAGGCACAGATATCGATTTCAATGTCTTTAAATCAAAAACATTGATGTGGTTTTGAGGCACCAAAGGACAAAGCAAACAGAATCCTCACTTTGCCCTTCACTGTGTTCCTCGGCGTCATGACATCTCTGAAGGAATCCCATTTATTTGTCACAGCTTAAGCTAATAGTTTCTTTGCAGATGAAAATGTGTCCCATAAAACTTGTTGATCTTGTTAGATATAACTTAAACCTCTGTATGCTGTGTAAATATTCCTTTGAAGCAGAAGTTGATTGATCTACACATATGATCAGTAGATGTAAGACTAACTTGAATACGGCAACTAAAACTTTGAAATGTGCCGCTTCTGTAAGCTGTCAAAGATCTACTTGTATGAACAAACCTCATCCATCACTGAGTCCATGTCCTGTGAGCTCATGTCGACATCTCTGCTTGTTGATCTGTGTTGCACTTTCATGCTCATAAATATTTGAACGATGTTGCAAATCTCATTTGAGGTTTAGACCTCACACCTTAAAGAACATTTCTTCAACTTAATCATCAACAACGCACTTGATTGTGGTTTGTAAAATCTGAAGAGAATTAACCGCAGGTCGGACAATAATTAGTATTCTGACCACCTACACTCTGTAATACATTCATATTAAACCAAAGCTGTACACTGCCCCTCAAAGGCTGGAAACAACAAACACAGCATCAGAAGAAAAGGACAAATCAAACTCAAGTCATAAAAAGCACAACATTTTATTAAGACATTTTCTTTTGGTTTTCTCAGAAAATATATAATTGAAATCAAAAGATATCGGTCAAGTAAGTTATTAAAAACAAAGATCTATTTACAGCTCATGTGCTCGTACAGAAACGGGTCAATTTAAATTATGTCATACATATCCAGTCTTTTTTTTTTTTACATATTCTGAAGTTTGATGATTTTAAGAAGTATGAGGCTGGTGATTGAGCCCCATTAAGGTTCCAACTTTAGTCCAAACTTTCTGTTAATACCCTGGTGAAGTACAGAACTGCAGGCTGCCTACTGACGTTTTCAATGCAGTAAGCATGACCTGTGTGAACAGAGCAGGAACAGCAGTCAATAAAAGACACCTCTGTATAATAATACATATCAAATGTAGTTAAAACTATCACTAAAAGATCTCTTAAACATTTGAATTTTTCTATAAATATGCATGTAGATATTAGTCTTACCACATGGCACCATGAAGGACTGTCCTGGATTGAAGCGTGACTCGCTGCCGTCAATGGCTACGCTCACAGAGCTGGTTAATAAGTGAAAAACCTTTGAAAAGACAGTGAGAGAAAAATGAGAAACAGAACAACGCGATTAGAAGAAAAAAAACATCACATGAGAATTTTGAAGAGGTTTACTGACTGATGTGGCGCTGTGATCCACCCACAGAGGCTTCTTCATGTAGGAGCCCAGCAGGATTTTCCCACTACAGATGTTTCCAGAGTTCAGGTCCACCATGAAGCCGATCGCTCGGCCCTGATAGAAGTACCAGTCGAAATGCTCCGGACTGACTTCAGGACCTTCTGAGAGGATTTAAAAAAAAAAATGTCTTTAATGACAGGTCACCACGTATATTACTTACCCATTAATAAGAATCATGTGACCATTATTCAGTTTGATTCCAAATGTTGTCTATAATCAAAATGAAAGCAAAGCTAATTAAGCTGTCTCAAAGAATGATGCATCATGGGTAAATAAGTTGTACTATTAAAACTTTCTTTTTATATATGTTTTTTTTGCATATTAGCTCATTTATATTCATTTTTCCCCTCATTGTCCTACTTACTGATTGATTATATTTTAATAGTGAGTTCATCAGAATTTTAATTGAGAAAGTCTTTGAATGATAGTTCAGTCACAGAGAATCTCTGAAAGAGGTTTAAAAACCTTCATACGGTAACATTCAACCTGCTCAGCTCCAGAAGAGATTAAAATGACCAAATCATGTATATTTGGGTTAAAAGATCTTTCTTTAAGTTCACTGGACAAACATACTTTCATGATAAACGTAAACATTGGACATTATATTTCCTTACTATCGATAGAGGTGGACCAGAGACACTTAAACCACTCTGCCAGGTTGGCCTTATCCTTCGGCTGCAAGATGAGCGGTTTGAGAGGAGGGGCGCACAGATCGGATGCAGAGAGGGCAGAAAGGACGCTGGGTGACGGCCGAGCTTGAAGAAAGTAAAGATAAAAAGCGACACTTCATTACTAGGATCAATCAGAAAAAGTTGCTCTTTCATATGAAGCAGAAACACATTGAAGGATCTAATAATAATGTTTGCTATTCAGGTGTAGCTGTTTAACTATGTGACAGGAGCTCGGTGTCCAGGCAGAGCTGCTGCATTTTTAATCCCACACAGCAGATGAGGGGGCTCAGTGTAAATATTGCATCATGGGCTGACCGATGTCAAATTTGCCTTTTTCATTTCATTTACTCAGACTGAGCTCACATTGGCAATTCTCTCATGTTTACTTACAATTAACCATGATGTAGGCTTCTGCTGTGTCCAGTGGAGAGTAACAGCACGCTTGTTTTAGAATTAAGCCTTTTTTTAACCATGTAATTGCCAATTTAAAATCAAATTGTAGGAGCACTACATGTGCTGTCATAATATCATGGATACTTAGTTCTAATGTTTTTTGAAAGTGAGGAAAAGCCAGTGTGAAAACCTGAAAAAATGGTGAGCGGGTGTGCTAACATTATATTAAAGGGTTGAAAAGACAAAAACGTGTCAGAAATTGGAAATGGAAACATTAAAACTCCAATTGTTAAAGAAGCAGACATAAATCTACAGAGGCTTGTTTACAACATACTCATGGTGTCATGCTCCTCGTACTCTTGCAGCTCAAACATGGAGGGCGGTCCACTTCTGAAGGGGATTGAACTGCCAAAAAAAGAAAGAAAGAGAAATCAAAACTGAAATAGGCAAATCGGAGGAAAATGTTAGCGGTGGCAAATATTCAGGCGTGTTTCCTTACATGTCCTCTGAATGACCCTTGTCATCCTGTGGGGTGTCGTGGTATGGAGGGCTGACCTCGACATTAACCTCATTGAGAATACCTTTGTCACTTTTATCTGGGACTGAAAGGTCAGTAGCTCTGACTTTACGCGTGTTTTTCTGAACTGCTCCTCTGCTGCTCTCCACAGTCGAGGTCTCTGCAGCTGAAGTGAAAATGTCTTCAAACGTGGCCAGAGAGCGTTTGACAGTCTTGAGAGCTGACAGTGGCTTCCCCTTCAGAGGAGGAACAGCAGCTCCCTCTGGTGGCTTTGATGAGACTGCAACATTACCATTTTTAGGAGCCCCCAGTTTGGAGCCCCTGCTCTGTTTGCTCTCCTTTTTTCTTTCCTTCTTCGGTTTGGGCTCCTGCTGCGGCTTTGACGAGATGTTCTCCGCTTCCTCCGTCGGGCCGTCGACGGCCCACCAGTTACCCGGACGTTTCCTCCTCCGTTTATCTGATTCTGCTGTCCTAAGCTGCTCCCTCGGCCTTCTGGGAGTAGTAGGCGCTGGGGTGACGTACTGTTTTTCAGTAGAGACGTGATGATACACTCTATGAAATACCTCCTCCCCTGTAAAAAAAATAATAATAATTAAAAACACATCTTAATCAGATCCAAGGATTATTGTTTGTTTTTAAGCAAAGATAACTCATGTATAATATTAACAGTAGAGACTTGATGATACACTCTAGGATTGTCACAAGTCTTAATAAAGAAGCCTCAGGAGCATTTTCCAGGCAGAACAAGAACTTCTATTTGTCCAGCTGTACTTTTAACTGAGACATGTTTTCAAATGCAGGAATTGTATTTTTCATGTAATCTTTCAATAGTTTTAGTGGTGCCTTTTCTTCAGATGGGTATCTGAGTCCATCGATCTTACCTGTGCTGAGGCTGTGGCCTCTGTGTGAAAGGTCCAAAGGACTAGACCCTTCATCCAAGTTCTGGTCCTCGACTTCACCCTGCTGCTCCTGCTCTTCTATCGGCTCTGCTTCTTCCTTTCCTCTTTCCTCTGTTGCTCTTTTTTTGCCTGGTGTGTCCCCCTCTTTCTTTTTGATTTTGCTCCGTCCTTTGTTTTTATCCTGACAGGACGACGTTGCACACTCTGTCTGATTCCTCTTCTTTAGAGCCTTTTCTTTCTTAGCCTTTACCGGTGAACGTGTTGCTGCGATGGGCTCCTTGTTGTTCTGCTTTGACTGCTTCTTCACCGTAGGCCAGTGGTCTGCAGCTTCTGTTTCTTCTGGGGAGCTTAGCCACCACCGTCTGGTCTGCTTCCTTTTCCTTTTCCCAATAATGTGGTCGTCTTCGGGTGGAGTTCCGTCAGACACGGGCGGCGTTTGTATCTGTTCATCTTCTCCGTCTGAGAAATCCTTTGAGGTTTCTCTTTCTGTTGGAACAAATAACATCAAATTATGTGACGATGTGCAAGATTCATATAACGTTCAACACTGATCTTGAATTAAAAAAACAAAATGAACACTTCATGTTCCCTGAGAGTCGTATTTAAAGAAACACTGATGTTTATACAAATGTGGTCAAATCATTGTGAGATAATGGAAAGGGATTTTTAAAGCAGATGTTCCTCACCTGATGCAGAGTCCTGGTCTTCTAGATCTTCGTGCTCCTTACTTGGTTCCTTCGCAGTCTCAGTGTACACCGCCTCCTTTCTTCCATCAGACCCCTGCATCACTTTCCTGCCCCCCTTTGACGACTTAGCCCTGCCTGTCTTGTCTTGGGTTGGCTCTCCTCCCTCTCTCTCCCTCTCAGCCGTGTCTTCAGGCTGCTCCTCTGCTTTGTCACTCTCTTTAGGTGGAAGCTTCTTGAGTCGTTGTTTCTTCTTGTTTGGTTTCTCTTGTTGATCCTCCGGGCTGGTTGATTCAGTCGTGTCAGTTCTCTGCTTGGCTGACTCGTTCTTCTTCTCTTTCACTTTCATCTTCTTCATTTCCTGACTGACAGTCTGGTGTCCCACTTTTCTGTTTTTCTGATTAGACTCCTGTTGTCCTTGTGTCCCCTTGTCTTTTGAGCTGTCTTTGTCGGTGCTGGACGTTCTGTTCGGTCTCTGTTTCTTACTGGTGGCACTTTTTGTTGGAATGGAAATCCAAAGAGGGGTTTCATCCTCCAGAATCAGGAAATCCTCCTCTGGCTCAGGAGGAGGAGTGGATACTTTTACAGGTGACAGAGACTTTCTGGAACTAAACATCAAAAAGATTGTTCATCATTTGAACTTTTTATGTTGAAGTTATTTTGAACCTAAACAACAAATAATTAAAGGTAAGGTTGGTAATTTCTGAAAACCAGCATGAGTTTGAAAGTAGCATTCCCTCAGTGCTCCGTCTGCACCCAGCCCCTCTCCTCTGTGCTCCCTCAAAAGCCACGCCCCTCACTTAAACGCACAAGCGCCATCGGTCAGGAAGCGGACCTCAGCTCATGCTTTGAGTGCATGCAAGAGGTAGAGAACGAGCACAGAGACAGGGAGGCGTGATTGGTTCATCAGATTGGTACCTCGTGGCCGACATTGGTCAAAGTTTTTACAGGCTTACAACTGCTACAGATGACGGATTTTCTTCATTCCTTTTTCAGAGCACATTAATTATTAATGTCTGTCAGGACCTAAAGAAAATTTCGACCAAAATCTTAAAAAGTGTATCTGGAGAAAATGACCAACCCTGCCTTTAATATAAAGGTGTACTCATATTGCTCACTCACCATGCAGGTTTGGAAAGTCCAGCTTCTCTAAGCTTCAGTAGGAAAGCAGACATGTCTTTTCTGACACGAGTGGAAACCTCGACTGGCGGCTGATTGTTAAGTCTTTTCGGGGTTGGCTCTCCTCCCTCTCTCTCCCTCTCGGCCGTGTCTTCAGGCTGCTCCTCTGCTTTGTCACTCTCTTTAGGTGGAAGCTTCTTGAGCCATTGTTTCTTCTTGTTTGGTTTTTCTTGTTCCAATAATTCAACCACAGGAAGATCCTCCGGGCTGGTTGATTCAGTCGTGTCAGTTCTCTGCTTGGCTGACTCGTTCTTCTTCTCTTTCACTTTCATCTTCTTAATTTCCTGACTGACAGCCTGGTGTCCCACTTTTCTGTTTGCCTGATTAGACTCCTGTTGTTCTTGTGTCCTCTCTGGCGGGCTCTCCTCCGTCCCCTTGTCTTTTGAGCTGTCTTTGTCGGTGCTGGACGTTCTGCTCGGTCTCTGTTTCTCACCGGTGGCACTTTTTGTTGGAATGGAAATCCAAAGAGGGGTTTCCTCCTCCAGAATCAGGAAATCCTCCTCTGGCTCAGGAGGAGGAGTGGATACTTTTACAGGCGACAGAGACTTTCTGGAACTAAACATCAAAAAGATTGTTCATCATTTGAACTTTTTATGTTGAAGTTATTTTTAACCCAACGAACAAATAATGTTTATTAAGGTGTACTCGTATTGCTCACTCACCATGCAGGTTTGGAAAGTCCAGCTTCTTTAAGCTTCTGTATGAAAGTCGTCATGTTTTTTCTGACACAAGTTGAAACCTCGACTGAAGGCTGATTGTGAACACTTTCTGACTTTTTGTTTGGAGCTGCCAGTTTAGGATCCTGTCTCACGTTAGACACAGACGCTTCGGTCTTTTCTTGCCTAGAATTAATCAGAAAGAGGAAAAAGAAACTATGAGGACAATGTGATTTGAACGCTTCTCAATTCATTTATTTCACTTAAATACAAAGTCTCTTACGACGTTAACAATTCTAACACAGTACAATCTTTCTAGACAAAACTCAAACTTAACTGAAGCTTAACATTCAGACAAGAATGATGTGAACATAAAGTTCATCAGAATCGAGACGTCACTATCGGTTCCACATTTTAAGTATTTTGATTTAAAGAGAGATCTGACGTGAACGCTTTTCTAACTTAACATTAAAATGTAATCACTTCTTACCTTTCTGGTTTACCTTCTGAAACATCTGTTTGAGTTTTACTGGATGAGTTTCCTTTGACAGGATGACCCTCTTTTCTGCCGGGGGGGGTAAAGAAACATATGTACATAAATTTAATCTGAAAAGGGAAACACTCAAGAGTATGTATCAAATTAATGTCAGGCTTCAAACACTAAATGGTTCCGCTACACTGAAATAGTTGCTTTTGTTTGAGTGTTTGGATGCTCGTATCAAATAACCATCTCATTAAGAATGAGAACATCCCCTTACCCCAGACCTTCCAACTCTTTTTTGTGGCAGGACATCTTTGGTTTGCTTAAAGCAACCCTATTCGGAGGAGACTCCAGACCAAAGTCATCACTCCTACAGAAAATCATAATAAAAAAACATGTTATACAGAAATCAGTTCATAAACACAAGCTCTGAATGTCTAAAAAGACTAAAGTTATCTTAGTACGAAAACATCTAAACTAAACCTTTTTACATTCAAAGACATTTATTTTTACGAACTCTTTTGTGATGTGCTCCTCGCGTTGCGGTTTCTGGCTGTATAGATGCTCCGCCTCCGCCTCCTCTTCTTCGTCATCTTCACAGGCAAAGAGAATCGGGGACACAACTCTGTCTTTTTCCTCGTCCAATTCTGCTACACGTTCCACAGCCATGTTTTCTTCAATAGGACTGGATGTCTTCACTGGCCCATGCATTTTAAATTGGAAGTTCAAATCTGCAACAGGGACATGCGACGCTCTTTAACAAGATAAACTATAATACATAACATAAGAAGGTGCAAACAGACAGTACATCTCATATGAGGCAGCATAGAATGGCAAAGTACTTCTTCAAAAAATACAGATTTGAGTCTCTTACCGATGTCTAGATTAGGACTGGGCGACCTTGTTGCAGGATGCAGAATGTCTCCTTTAGGACCCTGTAGGTTACACAACAAACATTTTTAATAGAAGACTCATCAGTTCTTTCCCAAGTGAGGATATAAGATCAGCTCAAACAAAACTAATCTCTGCTACACAATAAACCATTCAATATTTGGCTGCCAGAATAAATGTATTGCCTTTAATAAGGTAGGACTACTTATTTGTAATATCAGCTGAAGTCTGACTGTACATTACCATATGGCTTCCAGGAGGTTTTTCCAGTATTTGTCCTTCCTGTGGGACTGTTGACACCTCTTTCTCACTCTGGTTAGTCTCATTATCTGAGGTCTGGCGCAGAGGAGACGGCGGGACTATGTCAACATCATCAATTGAGGATGAATCTAAGAAGGAAAAAGTAAACAAAGATCACAAAAATAAGTAAAAAAGCAGAGAAATCTGACCGAAAACAAATTATGACAAAAGCAAACTCACCCAGGTCATCAAATATTTTATCGATGGCTCCCAAAGTGGGAGTCAGTGTTCTTGTCCACTTTATAGATGGACTGAAAAGACAAAGGTGAGGTGATAATGATATTGGAAGGTATAAAACATTATAATCCGCCCTTACAACTTTATGACAAACAATACCATTAAGTCTGCAAAGGAGGATTAGGCCCACTAGAATTGAGTTTAATACATTAGTCTTCTTACACAGTTGAATGAAATGTGACACACGATGGAGCTTATCTCGGCATAAAAGCAAATATTTGTGTTATTTAAGAATTATTAAAGTATGTTTTACATGAAACAACTTCAGATATATCCACATTTAATTTCTGTAGTTTCTTTGCTAACTCAACAGACACATGATTAACACTTAAGACACAAGAATTAAAGTACAATTTTCATAAATACCTGTTTGAGTTAGTAAGGTAGCAGAGCTTCCTCTTTGGTCTCTTCTGTGAACACAGTTAAATCTACTGTAATTCTGTTGCTTTGCAAAAAGGGTTAGTATCAGAAAACAACAACACCTGAATAGTTTACCTGGCGATGAAGCAAAATAACGGTACGCTAGTAGAGGCTAAAATATACAAAACATGGTAAGGATTTCAGAAACACCCTCAATTCTACGCATTACACTTCCAAACTTCCAAAAATGAAAACAGGTATATCACAGTCCTCTACAGAGCCATGGTCAGGTGAACTATTTGCCAGTGCGTATTACTCCTCAAGAAAGTAAAAAAGCTGTTTAAAACTGTGCTAAAACACTATCTTCAAGAAGGAAACCAGACATAATCAAACATCAACTCTGTTAGTGGAGCAGAAAGTTGAGTATGATATAAAGTGCATTTAGATGAAAGCTAAATATTCCAAGGTGTGAAGGTTGTTTTTTTTTACTAACATTATATTATTATACTGTATTATTATTTAGCATCAATATATATATACTGTATATTCTATATATTTTATTATATTAGTATTATATTAATATATAATTATATAATAATTATTAATATTATATAACATTTCATTATATTACACTATATTATAATACATTATATTATATAACTGCACTCTGCATTACTGTGGTACAACACTGCCTCTCTTCTCTGCTGTTTTTACATTACTTGCTGCTATTTATCATACCAAGTCACTTTAATCATCACTTGTCACTTTATCTTGTAATTCTCTGCAAATACTGTCTCAATTCCCCGCATAGTTAACTTCATCATTCATTTTGTACTTGTATATACCCCCTGTTTTTATTTTTATTTATCTCATCTATTCTGTTTAATGTGTATTTTGTATTTTTGAGCTTTCTTGTCTGTGCTGCTGTAACGCCCGAATTTCCCCTCTGAGGATCAATAAAGTACTATCCTATCCTATTTTTGTTCTTTGAATACATTTCTAAAAACAGGACGGCTAGAGAAAGCAATAAAGGGTCATTAGGGCGTATTCAAACTGTAAACCATCAGAGATTTATAGTGATCAGGTTAATCAATTTAATTGAGAATCAAGAGAAGCTTCACTGTGTCATGCCTGCAAATAAGGTGCTTTATAAAAATAGATTTACTGCAGGGAAGAATATGAATCAGTCCTGGGACCAAGTCTCTGAAATCCAATCATAATGCAACCTAACAACACATCGATCAATAAACTGCTTTTGTGTCCCTGCCGACATTTTATTTAGCTGTTTTCTTCCCTGAAGTGTCTGTGAGCGAAAACACTCAATCTTTCAAGACTATGGTGTATGTTAGGGGTGGGCAACTGGCGGCCCGGGGGCCACATGCGGCCCCCATCAACCCTCAACGTGGCCCCCAGGTCAATTTTTATATATCAATTAATTGGAAACATGAAGAACACGTGATGAAATCTGCCATGAAATCATGAAAACCAGAAATACGTCCATAATAAAATTTGATCACTGGTAGATGTTGAGATAAATTTGAGACATAATCGACTGTAATCGTTTTTGTTATCCTACAATTTGGCCCTCTGGCAGTGAGAATTGAATGAATGTGGCCCCTTGCTGTGACCAAAGTTGCCCCATCCCTGGAGTATGTGTACATGTGTGTATTCATGTAGATATGTGATTCTAGTCTGACATGAATTTGAAGTGAATGAATGTTTCTCTTCTGTACTTTGTTGATTCTATTGGAGAAGCTGTTGTTTTGTAACACTGTGTTGTATATAATGTGTATATTATGTGTGTTGGACCCCAGAAGACTAGTGATGATTCCGGTGCTAATGTGGATCCTAATAAACAAAGAAACAGCACAACAGACTCTTTTGATGTTTAAGTCCAAACTACGTTAAACATTACAGATTATCTCTTCATGGTTGAAAACTGACAAGCCCCCTTTACTCAATCGGTTTAGGCTAAAGATACAAATACATGTTGTTCGGCCGTCTTTCGACAGAATAACAGAATTAAGAGATTTACTTACCAGGGTTGGGTACTTCGTCTCCATTTATATCAGTCGGGAAACTGCTTTTTAAGCGTTACCTTAACGTTAGTTTGACGGTAACATAGCTACCGTTTCGTTTGATTACCTTTTCTCAATCGGCTTACTTGTTTTTTTCCCTCTATGAACATCAAGTAAGGAACTATATTATAATCGTAATTACGCTTCAAAGACTGCTCTTTCGCAAACGTTAGCGTTAGCAAAACAATGGCGCTGTTTACCATTTCTAAAATCCCGCGCACTTTCATGTACGCCCAGCGATTTAAACCCTCAGGTAGGTCTGGCAGGAAACAGTGTCGCATAGTGGCGGATGCGTACGTACATTTCATTATGCATTAATACTATCGCATACAACTGTAATATGAAAGCCGTTTAACAGAAACGCAAACAATCGGACTATTGGTGCTTGTTGTTCGTGGACATTGGATTTCAAGTGTCACAGGATTTGCTGCCTTAAAGATTTCACTCGGGGTTTCCACGATTGCGTGTTCTCATTCTTCTTTGTGTTTTTTTGAGCGGGTTGTAATCCCAAATTTAAAGGTGCATACCACCACCTACTGTACCGGAGTATTTCGAATGGATTCAATTCTACAATTCCGACCAGATTAATATAGAAATAAACTAATAAAAAGAAGAGATAGACAAAATAATTAAGTAAACAATAAAAATATTAAAAATATTAAAAAGTTTAATATATATATATATCTTTGACCTACCTAGGTCTATTATGTACAAATATATAGCCTATACATATATAGAAAATTTAAATAAATCAGTACTAAATAATTCCAGTAACCCCTCCAATTTCCAGTCTCATCCGGCCTCTCAAACCTTTTGTTGTAACCTTATTCTTACAGCAATGTTAGCACAGTGCGTTGATTTCATGTGTTTTCTTTTGTATTACAGTAAGCACTATACTTCTGAAGGAACTTTTATACCCCTGTTGTATTCTTCTTTTACACTTTATTTGCAGTGGACTAAGCTTAAGCTAGTGCTTATCCTGTTGCTGCCTACAGGTTTTTCATTGTTGAAGCTAAACACATTTATTTAAAGTAAAAGTAAGACATCAAATGGTATAGGCCTCTGGTTTATAGCTAAAAGTTACAGAGCGTACAGAGTAAGAGACATACATCTAAAACTGATAATACCATAATGCAGTTGAACTTGTTGTTGTTTTGTTGTACACATTATTTTTGCTGTTCCTTTGTATTCATGTTATTCAAGTGTACAACTATAACTTTATTTAAAATATGTCAAAGTGAGTACATTGCACTTAACATTGGAAAACAAATTGCCAATTGATAAAAAGCAACCATACAATGAACTATGGGAAGTGTTTACAACATACAGCCTATACTGTGAGGTGGATTATGACACTGTGGGGCCTCTATGCAGTGTTGTAATAGTTTCCTTATCAGCTCCTTATGATATGTGTTAGCAATAAATACATTACAAAAGAGACATACAAGGTTCATGGATCAGTCATCCAGAGTTGAAGTATTTACAAAATAATAATATGCTGAAGTGAACTTAAAATCATACTTTACAATCAGAAATTAATCATTAGTATTTGTCAAGATTTTCCAAATAGAACATGTAGGAGGTAATGGTGCAGTAACAGCTGTACACTGTTTTCTATCGTATCAGAGTGTTACGTCATGAAATGGTTAGCGGAATATCTTTTTCTGTTTCCCAGCCCTCTCCATGGGTTGCATGGCTTCAGGACTGGCGTCTTCGTACAGCGGCTGCTTGACGGTCCTCCAAATCACAAGAACTATCCGAAAGGCAAACAGCACACAGGCTAGAGCCAGCAGCACGACTGAAATGAGAAAAATCAACTATTAAAGAGAGGTTTGTCGTCACAAATATTAATGTAGTAAACAGGAGTTACATCTGAATAAGTTTACTCATACATGTGAGGCAAAACTGTCCTTTTTACTCATCACATCCTGTAATGTATCAGATAATCATAATGATGTTTTGGTTAAATGTTTTCAAGCTGATTGATGGTAGAGATTATAACTTATTTGGAACATAATATTGATATGGAGTTGTATTCAGTCCTACCGATGAAGATGCCATTGCGGCTTGGTGACTTAGCGTCATAGTTTTTGTCCAGGTTTCCACTCAGCGCCCAGATCACAACGGGGTAGATGACGAGGATGTAGCGCACGTGTTTATCCAGGACCAGGTTTTCCAAAACGAACCTGTGAAAAAACACAACACAGACACATCATTTCTAAATCTCACCGATGATTCTGTAAGTACCGTCAGTTACGTATTTTCCAAGGGCGGTGAACGCACCACACAAGCAGCACAACAGCCAACACAGAGTAGGAGATGGTGGCAGCGTCGGTTGGAGACATCCCAACATCATAAGTCAGCACTATGGTCAGATTGATCAGTGTTGCAATTGTTGTCCATGTTGTGTATATCATCACAGCATTCTGGACCTGCAAATAGAGATTCACATTGAGTTTCTGTACTTCAAACACTGTAAACCACATGGTACATGCTAGAAAATAGACACACTGTATATTAAAAGCATAGAATGTAATGTCAGTCAAGCATAAACTGTTCTGTGATTGGTCGTACTAACAATTATACGGTAGCACCACAGGTCTGCGTTGTGGTACTTCTTGAGCCAGGGTCCATAAACATGAAGTCCGTGGCAGATGAAGCAAGTCATGGAGTAGTTTGTGCAGATGACCAGGATGAGAAAAACCAATGCAGCAATCATGATCCTTTAGGGAGACAGAAACATGCAAAATAGCTATCATTGTCATACATTATTCCCTCTTTGACAATAGCTGCACTGTTTCTTATACGTCATGTAAATAGCCTATACAAGGGCTATTCAACTATATTGTTCAGGGGGCCACATTTTCAGAAAGCTAAGGACCCCGGGGGCCAGACAAGCAGGCCTACCACAGCAGTACAGTGCGCAAAAGCCTTTTTTATTCCGTCAACAACACAAGCTTTTGATAGGCTGCGAGCACAGGACCAAAGATGTTCTATTACACGGCAGTGCTCTGCTGTTTTTAACAACAAGTCATTCACAAGTTTTCCCCCTGTTTATAAATGTTTTTTGTTTGTTTTTTTAAATAGGAATGATCTGCGAGCCAGTCTGATGTGAACCCCGGGCCGCAGTTGGCTCCTGGGCCGCCAGTTGAATCGGCCTGGCATACATACATACATTTTAATTTGATTATTTCTATTCATTTTAAATAAATGTATTGAATTAATTATAAACATTTTTCAATTTCAAAGTTATATTGTGTATTAGAATACTTGGTGCATATTTTTTTTATGTATATGTAAAAAGTTAGGACACTTGTATTTTTATATGTGTCTCGGTTGATTGATCGGTTCAGGGAGGCATCCCGAGGCAGCGGCCTCTCTGGAGCACACCTGCACATACAGACACCAGCGAAGGTGTGGCAGGCATCATTGCCCAGCAGGTAGACCACCAACCTGTACCATGATCCTAAACTGTATCTGTTAACATATTCTTAAAATCAGGCATTATTTTTCATTTTGTCATTTTTCTAACCTTTTATTACAACCAATACTTTCTGTATCATATTTTACCACTCTATTGAACTACTGGTATTTACTTTAGTGGGGGATCCCTAAGCGATGGCTTGTGTCTTGTCTTGTCTTAGGTTATCTTGTCTTAAATGAACAGGGAGTGAGACATGAACAGATACAGGAGACTCTTACCCTCTGTCCCAAACAATCAGCCAGCCGATGTTGAAACACAGATTGATGCACCAGCTAATGAAGAAACCGTAAGGCAGCACTGGAGGGCTGCAGTAGACGTAGCCATAACCGTTCCTGCAAGAAGAAAGAACCACAGCCGATGTTCAGTCCGTCTCATTCTTTATAACACGTTCTAAGACCAGCTAGTTTTTGCGGACGATTACACAGGGTATGGGCCACATCTAGCACTTTAAAAAGGGATATCAGAGTCATCATTAACATTTGCATTTGTGTTTCCAAACAGGTTTGACCTTATAGGTTTTATTGATATTGTCATGTTTGGAATAAGCCTTTCTTTACTTACTTTCTGAAAAGTCCAATGACGATGTAGATAACCATGATCATCAGCCACACATAGATGATGCTCCAGATGTTGAAAGTCCATCCTGAAGGTGTGATCTGTGTGTCAAACACAGCAGACACATTGGCTGTAGTGGTTTCATAAGGACCTAGGGAGAAAAAGTCGCATAATAAGTCAGAATGGAGATGAATGTTAATGTCAAACTAATATTTGTGATTCCTCAACAACCTTAAAAAGTATGTTTACAATGGCACTAAAAAAAAAAAGTTTGACTTACCGATCCCAACTACAGAGAGCCCGTTGAACACCAAACTTATTGCAAAGCCGACAACAAACACCACTACAGCAGCAAGACGTCCGGGATCATGTTTTTCCATTGTAGTTTACTGTTTAAAAAAATTAAAATGAAGCAAAGATAGGTAAGATTTTGTGGTTCACACACGCATAGAGTAGGACATACAATAAGTACATTTCAACACCTTGAATGTTGATGACCTGCACTTGAACCTGACCTCCCTGAGGTAGTGATAACAATAATGTAAAAGGTACAAAGGCCGTTTACACATTTCTACATATACCTGTGTCATATATCACCAACTCTCTTGAAACCTTTCTTTGAATGTAGTCACCATTACAGCCTAAAAAGTGTCATTTTTAGTATTACTGATTTCCATTACTGACGAGACTGAGTAACCTCAGGGATGTTCATGTGCCACTACGGCACTCTGAGTGTCCTCCAGGGTTATAAAACGATTGCAGCAAATAAAATAAAAACTTCCCATATGATAAAGTACCAATAAAGTAAAACCACACATACCTCTCTCTGCAGACACCGGTGTGGGAAACCAGAGTAACTGTGAGCAGAACAGGGGACTGCCTACTTTATACAAAAGCCAGTTGTATAACAAAAAGGTTTTATGACCACTCCAAGCGTCACGTGCAAAGCTTATCTTGTAAACAGGTCTATATGGTGAAGTGAATCGTAAAAGAAACTATGACTGATTTCAAGGAATGAATGAAAGGCATCCATACAGGTCAACATTAGGTAAACGTAGTTTTATATTTTGAACAGGTATAAAAATCATTGCACAAGTAAAGGTTGTTTGAAACTATTGTATATGAAAGGCCTTAAATGTGGCCACTTGATGAATATATCTGAGCTTTGTAGCTAAACAAATATATAACAGATATATTTGTTATTCACAACAAACAAACAGTATGTGCTATTGCTGGTGTCTTTGTTTCTTTACGATGTTTGATTGTTGGTCAAGGTCCAGAACTAAACCTTAAGTTGAACCTAAAAGGGGGGGGGGGGGGGGGGGGGGACTCGGGCATATCCCTGACCACTGCATAGTGGGAGACTGTTTTAAAACACCACAACAGCTTTATCTAAATGTGTAAGATATACAACTCTTCGAACTAAAATTATACATAGGACTTACAGTACATCAAGCCAAACAGATTAAAGAAAATGGATAATTCCCCACATTTGTGCTGGCATGGCTGTGGTGTAGCAGGAACACTGGTCAGTGTATTGTGGCATTGAGGAGTTTTTGGAATGAGGTCATCTCAAGACTGTCTTTTATTCATATATTTTGTTTATGTATATTCATCTCATTGAGAAGTAATTGAGAACCCAACAAATGACCCAATTCAAAATTATGGAATATTTTGTTTTGGTCCATAAAATGTTTTACAATATCTCATACTATAATTTTTTTTTAAATTTTGCTGTGGCAACATGACAACATGTGGAAAAGTTTGAGGGGTGTTTATACTAATGCAATGCACATGTCTTAATTATAATAAATTTATATTAGGCTTTCTTTATCATGTCATTTACACCATGCATCACAAGTGACTCACCGAGGATGTGATTGTACTTGATTTGTTTTGTTGTTTTTTATGTGTTATCTTTCTTTGTGGAAATGATTCCACAAAAATGATTTCACAAAAAAAATACTTTTATTCAAAAAGTACAAAAAAGACAGCGACATGTTGGCATTATTCTTTTAAGGTGAAAATAAGATTGGACTTCTGCAACATCCTATCTTTTATCACATTTGTAGGTTCACCAAAGGAAAACGCATAAATATTTACAAAGCATTAGAAATACATCTCAAAGAAATAATATGTAAGAAATAACTGTTCAGCTTTTTTACTTAAAGATGTTTTTATGCCTATCAGCGATCTCCATCGGTGACATGTCATCTGGGTCGACGTCTTTATAAAATGGTTTTTTGATGTGCTTCCAGATCACCAAAACAAAGCGAGCAGCAAACAGGACACAGGCGATGGCCAACAGGGAAACTTCAGAGGAGACAAAATATCAAAAAGAAGAGTTAGTGTGCATCTGTCCTGTATTTAGGTACAACTTCCTGTTTGGTGATTGTGATGTAAATGGGATTGTTTCTTTGTAGTTTCTCACCAATGAATATGTTAGTGCGAGAAGGAAAAGCAGCCACATAGTTTTGGTCAAACACCCCCGTCAGAGCCCAGATCACAGACGGGTAAATGGAGAGAATATACCTCACATGTTTGTCCAGGACAGAGTTTTCCAGGATAAACCTGTAAGAGATCACACATACAGAAATAATCTTATTTTATGAACTTCTTTAAACAGATGTTGTACATTTGTTTCCCTCTAATATGCACGTACCACACCAACAGCAACACAGTCAAAACAGAGAGTGCAAGAACAGCTGCATCCGATTGGGACATGTTTGCACTATCCACCAACACAATGGTCAGGTTAACGTGGGAAGCAATGGTTGTCCATGTTGCATATATGGCAATGCCATTCTGGACCTGCATGACAGACAGCACAAATGGTTAAGATGATATTATACATGCAGAATGTCTTTAAAACGAGAAGGAGGATGGGGCGGCCGACGAGGTTGTAGGTGAACATAAATTTGAGCTGTGATACTGACCAACACACGATGGAGCCACAGGTCTACTCTGTGATATTTGCTGAGCCAGGCTCCGTAGCTTTGGAGGCCGTGGCATGAGAAGAGAATCATGGCGTAGTTACTCAGCGCAACGAGGATGAGGAGAACCAGAGCAGCAGGCATTATCCTTTAAAGAAAACAATTGTAATCGTGTGTATGTCCAGTCTGCAGAAAATATGATCCATTCAGTCTTAAACAGCCACTCCTATAAAATACAATTCAAGGTGCCGCTGTGGCTCAGTTGGTGGAGTCGGTCGTCTCCTAATTGAAAGGTCGAGGGTTCGAGCCCCAGCTCCTGGCAGCTGCATGTCCGATGTGTCCTTGGGCAAGCCGCTTCTGCTTATTTGTCGTTGGTGTATGAAGGTGTATGAATGAGATTAGTTTCTTTTGATGGTCACTTTACATAGAAACCTCTTTCATGGGTGTGAATGGGTAGGTGTGACCCTCAGTGTACAAACTTGTTTAGTAGTGAGACGTCTAGAAAAGCACCAAACAAGTTCAAGTCCATTTACCAATACAACACAATATACATCCCACTGCTCATTTTACCTACTTATTCTGGATCCCCAGTAAGTCTGATCCATTTTATATTTTTTATACACTTTACAATACTTTATCCCAAATTTGAAAAAACTATTACATCTCAGAGAAGACAGAAATGATGACACATCTCTGAACAGTCACACATTTATTTTAAAGTGTCTGTATTTCTAAAATAAACAGCATTCTCCAGATATTGATTGATTTGGTCACACAACATGTCCACTTAGATTCACACCAATCATTAGATTAGTTTGTCAGATTAAGCCAATACTATCAAAATAACTTCACACTAGTTGTAGTTGATTGAGATGGTAGAGAAATAGTTCTGTCTTACGTTCTGTCCCACAGGAACAACCATGTGATGTTGAAGGTGAGATTGCAGCACCAGGCCAGGAAAAATCCATGCGGCAAAACTGCAGGGCTGCAGTACACGTAGCCACAGGCGTTCCTAAAGAGAGATGGATAGTGGATGGTTAACCTCAGCAAACCAGTACCATCTAAAATAAGCATCATTTATGAGTTCACATTTTAATAGTAACAGAAAGAGTGACTCACTTTCTAAAGATGCCAGAGATGGCATAGGCCAACACCAAAGCCAGGAAGGTGTAGATGATCCCCCATATGACAAAGGTCCATCCTGATGGTGTGATCATGGTCACGAATTTGTCTGAAACATTAGCCGTTGGGTTCAAAAACGGAGCTGAGTGACAGAAATGGAAAAAAAAATCACATGGATGAAGTTAGCAACATTATAATAAAAGTTAACTTGATAAACTTGAAAGGTCACCAATCGGATAGTATTCCTACAGCTTAAAGTTCAGAACTAACTTTTTCCAGATGCTGCCAGACCAGTGAACACCATGGTGACGATGAAGAAAAGAAGTGCCAGCACAAGGGCAACCACAAGGCTAATTTTGTGTTTTGCCATTGTGGAAAAGTTACCTAAATAGTACAAAAGTATTGTAAAATATAAACCAATGTAAAATATTAGCAGGTTTGATCAGCAGTTTTTAACACATTTAATAATTGGCACCATTTTAAGCATGAATAAGGAAGCTTTTGACATGGCCTACCGTGTGTTGTGTGTGAAACAGGACAGGAGCAGTGAAAGAGTAAACCAGCACAGAGTCGAGGAGAGGCTTTTATTGCATCCAGTAGAACTGCTTGTGTAACACTGTTTTTATCACTCATCAGCACGTGTGCATATTTGTATGTCATCTTAGTGTGCAGACGTTTCCTATAGGTTATACTATAGGTTAATAATCATCTGCTTTATAAGTGGGTTGTTTAATTGTAAACATTCATAACAGATGGACTTTGCAGGCGCGTTTGGTAACACATCTTTATCGTCCGATCACATCAGTTTTTGTAACCGACAGATATGACCTTTGCTGTTTTCTTTTATGAAATAGTCTATTGCAACCTCAAATGACGTACCTGAGTTAAATAATGAAGGCTCACTTCTATTGATTTTATAATGGAAGAGTAAATTGTGTGATGAAAATACACACTTCTACAAAGAAAACAGAGGGAAATCTGTTTACCATCTGATGCTCACAAAGGCTCTATATTGTTATGCATAATGAAAAAGAACTTGGGTGTAATGATCAACCATCTGTTGTCCTGGAAAGACCACAGTGAATATATCTGCAAAAAGACAAAACAGGGATTTATTTCCTCCGCTGGTGGAGCTTGTTTTTGACTTCTGTGATTCTCAGTGTCCTGCAGCACTGTAACACTACATGGTACATGGGTCTGTCCATTACTTTAAAGTCTAAACTGTTCCACCAATTAAAAATCTGCTTAAAGATTGTAGGCCAACCACTTCAGAGACTCTATGAATCATCCTACTATAAAAGCATGTTAAGGCTTGCTAACAGCATTGTCTCCGACCCTAACCACACCCTGAACAGTGGATTTGAATGATTACCATCAAACCTGAGAACAGGTCCCATGTTTTACTAAGGTCAGACTGAAACACTCTTTTGTAGACCAGTCAATCCTAGAATTGAATATGAATCCCAGATCAAAGCGTGTCAAAGGCTTCTGAATATCTTTTGGGTTTGAATGTTGTGTCAATTGTCTGACCTGTGGAGTAGAGATGTAAACTAAGCTCCTGTTTCAATCCATGTTAAGTTTACAAAGAGCCATCAAGTGCCATTGGTTAATTATATAATGAACAAACCTGGTCGTCATGGTTGCCATATTACATTAAAGATCAACCGTTAATTCTGCATTTGCCTGACCAAAGTTGAATAGAATAGAATATAATATAATTACTTTATTGATCCCAAACTGGGAAATTGTGGCGTTACAGCAGCAGGTTATCCAAACACACAATATGAGTAAAAAAACACAATAATCTAAACATAATATAATATTAAATGCAAAGTAAATAAGTACTAAAAAAAATATCAAAAATAAGAATGTGAATATATACAACCAGGATTTAACTAAGCATTACTAGTCTTAAATAGGAAGATTAAATATGGAAGATTAAATGTAAATGTACAAAAACAGAGTTGTAAATGGTTGTAAATGAAATATGAAAGATTAAATGTAAATGTGCAAAAACAGAGTTGTAAATGGACAGTATTGACATAAGTTAAAGTGCATGAGTGCAGACATATTATAAGCAGAAACTATACAATATAACGGTGAGTAGACAGACAAATGAAGTGAACATGAGTGCAGGGATAATTTGTAAATTTAACATGTGCAGAACAGATTACAGTAAAGTGAGACAGATATTATCATGATGACAGTTCTCTGCTCGCATGAGGTGAGCTGTTGTACAGAGTTATGGCCTTCGGTAAGAAAGATTTCTTGTATCTGTCCTTGTGACAGCGGAGTTGTATCAGTCTGTTGGAGAAGCTGCTCCGCTGTTTGTCCAGTAGGCTGTGCAGAGGGTGATCAGGATTATCCATAATGGATAACAGTTTGTTCAGAGTCCTCCTCTCTGTCACCACTACAAAAGAGTCCAACTTGCAGCCTATCACAGAGCAGGCCTTCTTGATGAGTTTGTCCAGTCTCTTGGTGTCACCAGCTCCAATGCTGCTCCCCCAGCAGACCACAGCAGAGAACAGTGCACTGGCCACAACAGACTGATAGAAGATCTCCAACTATCAGATATTTGTTTTTATATCCTCAATAATGGAAAGTCACTGATTATATTTATCCATTAGAGATCCTCATTATACTTTATTTGACGTTGCGTGAGTATTTAAATCAGAATCACTCTATTTACTCTATTTTACTTCTAGTTAGGTAAGTTTAGGTAGTTTCTATATTCTATATCTAGAATATCTCACTCTGTAAATATTAGACATTATGAATAAGGTATACACCTGTTGTAATTCTCCCATGACATAAGATCTATAAAGTAACCTGTTCTCAGTGTAGTTGTTGTTCAATGATGTTTGGTAACAGCAGTTTGTCACCTTGTTCAATGCTTTTGTAACTCAGGAGGTGTGCAGGATTGATCTTTTATAATCGTGATATAATGAGTTGTGAAACAGTGACACATCAGTCCAACTGATTCCCATCTCACCACTCTCGTTTATTTTGTGTAGTGAAGCAGTTATACCTTTGTCTGTGTATTTTCATTAGTAAATTGACTTATAGCGCTGTAGTTTTGCAAAGTATGATGTTTTTCAAATGTTAGCACTCCATCACTTATTGCTTTGCACCTAACACATTGTAAGAATTAGGATTGTACATTTTATATGATAAAGTATTTATAGCACTAATGTGATAGATTTAACATTGCCCATCTACAACCCTGTTTACAAGGCAGTTGGCAAGCTTTGTAAAATGTCAATGAAAACAGATGATTTGTAAAACACTGAAACCCCATATATAATTGAATAAGTGCAAATATCTAATGTTAAAACTGAGAAATGTCATGGATTTTTTTTTATTATTTTGCATTTTTTTATTTGATGCCAAAAAGCACATTAAAGGCATGTTTGGGTTTCAGTGTTTTGTACAGCATCACATTATTTTAATAATTTAACACAGTGCCCTAACTTGTTTGGAAACATTCGCAAAAGAATTTATTAGGTAAAAAAAGACTCCGTTTCCTGTATGTTTCTCAAAACAAAGAGCAATACAACATCTTTAACTTTCCCCATATTTATTGTTGATAGTTACAGCATATAACAGAAGCCAGTTCCAAAAAAAAAATGTTTTAACAGTTTTTTTTTTGGACATTTGTGTTTTTTAACGTTTGAGAGATGGGGATCAAAACTAGGTTAATTAAATCTGCAGTAGAATCTCGACACCTTTGTAACCTACATCCTTTTAACGCCAACACAACGCACAACATTTATCTTATAACAGTGTGTGTACACTTTGAGAACCCAGAAAACAAAGTCTATGTAAACATGAACACATGGTAATTATATACAGACTCGTCCTCAGTCTCTTAGTTGGTTACCAGAAGCGGAACTCTCTGATCCGCAGTGCCTCTTTCCCCTGCGCGCGCGGGCAGTAGCGGCGTGTGTGCGCGTGGTCCCCGGTTGCCTCACAAATTGGGCACGTGTAGCTCCGGAGGATGGGGCAGCTGACTTTGCCATCCTCCGCCTTCAGTCTGTGGGAGCGGTAAACACGTACAGTCTCTCCGTTCTGCTTGCAGAAGCGGCAGTAATCCGTGGAGGAAGTCCCGCCGCCGCAGCTCGTGTCCGACAGGCTGCTGACTGAACCAGTCCCTGTCGGGCTCGTGCACTCCTCCTGCCGACACGGTGCTACTCTGTCTGTCTGTGGCCCCTCGGTGCCTCTGTGGCCCTCCTCTTGGTTTGCACACAGCCTCTCCAGCAGCCTGCCCAGGTTCATGTAGTCGTGCCACATGTCGAAACAGTCCCGGTTAGAAGAGAACGAACTCCGGATTTGTTTTTCCATAATTTTCATATTTTGAAATACTCAGTTTGTGCTTCTTCTTCTGGGGCTTCTTATATTTATAGATGTCTAAAAAAGAGTTCTGCAACATTGTTTAGCTCAGCCAGTAGACAGATTGTTTGGCAGGTGTCTGCAGTGAAATAAATGGTATTGTAGCAGTTTTGAGGGTCTCCTTTCATCGAAGGCGTCTACAACCAGCTCGTGACCTCGTCTAGATTTTTTTAATTAAAAAAAAACCTATCCTTATGGTATGAGTTCTTTTATCTTTTATCGCTTTATTTTATTGTCTTTATTATACATATTCTTTAAATGTAATGTGTTATTGTTGCTTAATATCACGTTTATTTATTTGCTTTTGAGCTCATATTTTTATTTTATTTACAATGTATTGTTGTTTTAAAGACATGTTGCTGTACCTGTGTTTTGTTTGTCATTGGATTAAGGGACAGAAAATCCTCTATTGACCTACCAGCACTCAAAATAGTGGAACTGCTCTTAAGCTATAAATTAAAATTTAACAATTGAATAAGTATTCTTTAAGCAAAACTGATATTTTGAATGTGTGTAGATGGTCTGCGTGTGTGTTTCGGTATTGGGTTCACTAATACAAATATGGCTTTAAAATGTTGCAGGCAGTGCACCTGTAGTGCCCTGAATAGCTCAGCACGGGTCATGCAAAGTTCAGGTCATTACCGATTGTCAACAATAGTACCCTGAAACACACACACACACACACACACACACACACACACACACACACACACACACACACACACACACACATACATACATACACATAAACACAAACACAAACACATACATATTCACACAGAGGATAGGTGTAGTATTTTTTTTCTTTAGTAGGCTAGTTGATACATTAATTATTAAAAAGTGTATAATATCAATATACTTTTAAAAAATGTAGGCCTATATGTTTTCTAGGTAAAATAAGACTGGTATTACATATGAGCCTAGCCTAGAGCTTGCTTTGTTTTTCTTTTTTTCTCTTATTGTAAATGTAAATAAGTAAAATAAGTAAGGTCTTTTACCTGCTTTTTGTAACATAACAATAAGTAAGGTCTTTTACCTGCTTTTTGTAATGTTAACAGACAAAGAGTAAGGTCTTTTACCTGCTTTTTGTAATGTTAACAGACAATGAGTAAGGTATTTTACCTGCTTTTTGTAAAATGTCTCGAGATAACACTTGTTATGAGTTGACGCTATACAAATAAAAATTGATTGATTGATTGATTGATTGATTGATTGATTGATTGATTGATTGATTGATTGACTGATAAATGTATTTGTATTTTTTTTTTAAATTAGTATTTGTATATTTTTTTCAATGTTAGTACCTCTCACATTATTTGTCAGACGATCCATGACCCGCCTGATGACCGCTGGCGCCGGAGCGTCTCGACTCCACTTCAAACTGTATCTTTGTTAAAAGTTTAAGCTGAATCAAGGCTCACACCTGGCACACGCCTTCCTTTGTTTTTCTGAGGAGCCGACGTGCTGCCTTAAAGCCTCCTTGAACATATCATGGCATGGGGAGGATGACTTTCTGACTCCATGTATTTTTAATCCTTTGCAATGTTTGGTTTGTGTACAGTAGCTGTGTGCAGTGCGTATTTACACTGCGGTAGTTACAGCTTTGAAACAAAGACTCCACCAAGAGCCTTTTTGTTTATCGGGAGTCAATATGTATTAATAACATTAATGAAAGTGTTAAACTGTTGGTGTACACATTATGTTTTAGGCTACATGATTGTTTCCCCTTTATTTACAACACAGAAGCGTCGCGTGGGTGGGGCGGGGTGCGGGGGAAGCTGTGTGGGGGGGTGCGTCAAATATCACGCATGCGCTGTACCGTACCGGCGACGGCTGGCCTAGCGAATAAGGGGATTACAGAGCCCAATTTGACAGGTCAGTAAATGTTATTCTCACGTAAATAGTTTATATACTTTAACTCTTTTTAATTAGAATATTATTGAAATATTGCAGTTAGCAGTATTTGGACTACATTAGACAGTCGTATGAGAGACTTTATCGTTACATTTAGAGCTAACGATGGCGAATTCGGCTACGCTAACGGCGGACTATGACATTAGCTTTCTAGCTGATTTAGTTTTGTCTTCCTGGGGACTTGTGCTTAATTTACCTCATGTTTTTTTTTGTGGTTTGATTATTTGTAAGCAGATGGTGCTAGCAGAACATTGTTTCAGGAGATAAAACTCTTTCGTTCTTGTCAAGATTACGAAAGCTAACCAGCTAGCTAGTATCCTCAGATGCCCCATTTGTTTAGCTGTGACAGTAAAGCAGCAGTGACGTCATAATAAGGTTATTATAATGCAGTAAGTTTTGATACTAATGTAGGTACCCTGCATAGTAATAGTCTTGATTTATTTATCATAATTTACACGCAGAAAATAGGTGAACAGTGACATACTCAGAGAAAAATTGTATATACTGCGACTAAATAATATATATATATATATATATATGTATTGTTATTCAACTGTTGGTCTTGATTAGTAGTTTGCCACTCATTAATACAGTTGTCTGCTCCAGGTTGGGAGACTAAACAGATGTCCAGCCTGATCCAAACATGATCTGTTTACATAACTTGCGATGTTTCTTTATCTCCTAAGGCTACACAATGAGTCAGGGTAAGGACAATGCTCGACTCAAGAGCTACAAGAACAAGTCCCTCAACACAGATGAGATGAGAAGACGGAGGGAAGAGGAAGGCCTACAGCTTCGCAAACAGAAGAAGGATGAACAGGTGAGACAAGTGTTCAAGAAATCATGTAGATCTCCTTTAATACTCTGTACTAGAGGTACAAATGCTGTAAAGGTATTCTGACTACTTTGACAAGTAAAAGAGAATAAGAAATATGCCTGGGCCAAAATCCTTTATTTGAGTTTTATTCAATTACAGCTTTTCAAGAGGAGGAATGTTGCCACAGTGGAGGATGATGGCCTCCCTGAGGAAGATGGGATGGCCGACAGTGGCTACCTGGAGTCCCAGGCTAACAACATTGACCCACTCATGGTGAGAAAAGTTACATTCACCAATCTGGTCTATGATACTAATAAAAACAAATCTGCTATCCATCTTCTTGTCAAATATGAATAAATCTCTCTCTGTGCTATACAGGGTGGGGTGATCTCTGAGGATATGACTCAAATGATATTCTCTAGCGCCCCTGAGCAGCAACTAATAGGCACTCAGCGCTTTAGGAAACTCCTCTCTAAAGGTAAGGGAACTATAGAATACTTATTCCTCATGGATACTTTTCCCCTCTTTGAGCTTGACTTTTTTTGATTGACTGATTGACAGTTTTTAAATTTAATTTTAATACTTGAGTAATTCTTTGTGTCTATAGATAATACGGTAAAAGATATTGCTATATAGTTTTTTCATAAGTTTTCCACCTTCCTTCTCTTTTAAACAGAGCCCAACCCACCCATTGATGAAGTCATTGCCACTCCAGGAGTGGTGGAGCGCTTTGTAGAGTTCCTGAAGAGGAGAGAAAACTGCACATTGCAGGTACGTTTCTTTAGCAGTAGGGCAGGTTTGCAGATGCTTACTAAGCTAAGGAGCCTTGTAGCTGCTTTGATTTGTTGCACTTTGGTTCTTGTGTGTCATGAACCCTTTCTGCACTAATAATGAGTTTCAATGCTCTTGTGTTTTGTTCTGGTGAAAACTAGGTTTAACCCAAAATTTAAAATGTACCATGAATATATATTTTTGACTCTTTTTTTTTTTTTAGTTTGAGGCTGCATGGGTTTTGACCAACATTGCATCGGGAACATCCCATCAGACTCGTGTGGTAATCCAGGCAGGAGCTGTGCCCATTTTCATAGAGATGCTCTGCTCGGATTTTGAAGACGTACAAGAACAGGTGAGGAGGATGCTGCCCAACTGATCATCACTAACTACAGACAGTCACTCAAACTTCTCATACGATGTTTCACCAGTATTACTTTTATGTAAATAATAACATTTACTTTGTTAACCTCCCTGGTTGATTTAAACTGACATGAATTATTGGTTGTCCCCTCAGGCAGTTTGGGCCTTGGGGAACATAGCAGGAGATAGCACAGAATGCAGAGACTTTGTCATAGACTGCAACATCCTGCCTTCTCTGGTGCAGTAAGTACTAACTCACAGTTTCTTCTTCCCCCTACATCTTCTTATTACGCTTAAAAAATAAGGAGTGACTTTGATCATGTATTCTTCATAAAACATATTTTGTACGTCTGCAGGTTGTTGGCCAAACAGAATCGTCTAACGATGATGAGGAATGCAGTGTGGGCGCTCTCAAACCTGTGCAGAGGAAAGAACCCACCTCCAGACTTTGCTAAGGTAAATTACCAAGATAAACATATCACTATGGCAACAACACCCTTCTCACACTGCTCAAATGTATCATATTCTCACTTTAACCAGGTCTATAGTCTCCCTATGAAGTTGGTTATGTCTTAAATGGAAAATCTTGCCCTCTCCCACTACATTTCTTTGTCCTTTTTTTTATTCTCCAGGTGTCCCCATGTCTCAGTGTGCTGTCCTGGCTGCTGTTTGTTAATGACACAGACATCCTGGCAGATGCATGCTGGGCACTGTCTTACCTGTCTGATGGCCCAAATGACAAAATCCAGGCAGTTATTGACTCAGGGGTCTGTCGCAGGCTGGTGGAGTTACTCATGTAAGGCTTTAAATATATAATACACACTTGTAATTGTTTAGCATTACACAACTGAAATATTTATTGTTTGAGAAGAGCTGTTTTCACTTAAACAGTCACAGGATGTGTACCATTTCTGAAAACAGTATTCAAGTTTAAAAATGCATTAAAAGGAAAAGTCAGGGAACTCATGTAAATAACTCTATAAAATCACTCAATCAAAAGTTGTGGTGACCAATTTTAACAAACCCAATATTGTTTAGAAAAGTCACTTGAGGGATGAATGTGGAAGCTTTCGGACGCATGCTTAGCTCGAAGAAATTAACACAGTCCATTGATGATTTGATTTGGATATTTCAATCCATTTATTTTTAAACACTTCTTATCAAATAAAGGAAAATATGACGAACCACTGTCTATAAATAAAACAAACAAATCCGCGTTGGATGTGTTTAACTCCGACAGGCTGACACGGTAAAAAAACTGTTTGCCTCCATTCAATCACATGTCCCACCTCACTTGGAGCCTTGCCTTAACCACAGCATCTGCCCAGGCTACACATAGTGCCCAGTAGAGGGCCAACACACACAACCACAAGGAAAATAGCATCACACAAAACAAACACCTCATTTGGCTCCAACATAAGTGAAGAGCAGAAATGAAGATTTCACAAATATTTGTATCAGTTTCAGGGTTCTGAAACAATATCTTAGCAGTTGTACATAACAATATTACAACTCTGATTTGTTCTAGGCACACTGATTATAAAGTGGTTTCTCCTGCACTGCGAGCTGTGGGAAACATAGTCACTGGAGATGATCTACAGACACAGGTAAAGGCAGTGTATGCACACTTGCTACATTTGAAGGTTGTCACTGAATACTTAAAAATAAATATTTATTTGTATTTTGTGTCCCTGCCTAGGTGATTTTGAACTGCTCAGCACTGCAGTCCCTTCTTCACCTCCTGAGCAGCCCAAAGGAGTCCATCAAGAAGGAAGCCTGCTGGACCATCTCCAACATCACCGCTGGGAACCGAGCACAAATACAGGTGTGTGTACGTCATTGTAAAGGATATTAATTTGGAGATGGTTTTATTACAGAGGTTGAATGCCTGTTTTTCCTTTTAATCATTTGTTCTCTCTTTTGTAGATGGTGATAGATGCAGGTCTGCTGCCTCCTCTCATCACTATCCTGCAGGTAGCAGAGTTTCGCACAAGGAAGGAGGCAGCCTGGGCTATTACTAACGCCACCTCAGGGGGCTCTGCAGAGCAAATTAGGTACAATAATGGCATAAGGTCTTATATTCTTTATATTTGAAAGCTAATTTAAATGATGGAGGTATTGTAGAAGAATCTGCAAATAAAATCCCAAAACTTTTTACAGCATATTTAGCTAATTGATGGAGGAACTTTGAACTATGAGAAACACACTGGTATTGATATTTCAAAGAAGTACAAAACCTCCCTTAGCTGTCATAGTGACTGTGGTTTAGTTTGATAATTTCATGCAATTGTGTTTTTGACGATTAAACCAATAATACGCACAGAAAGAATCAGTTGCTTTAAATGCATGTTTTTGTTGTGTTGCTCTCTGCAGGCACCTAGTGGAGCTGGGCTGTATAAAACCTCTCTGTGACCTGCTCACACTTATGGACTCGAAGATAGTTCAGGTGGCTCTAAACGGCATCGAGAACATCCTGCGACTGGGAGAACTTGAGGCCAAGAGGGGCGGAGGCATCAACCCCTACTGTGCACTCATTGAAGAAGCCTATGGTAAGTGTACATGCACACAATTAAAAAGATGACATTTATGATACTCTTAATTTACCCACCTGATTCACCAATGTACTTTAGGCAGTTCAACTTGATAAGTAAACCGTTGATCAATTACTTTTATTGCTGGCAGTTGATAATCACAAGACTGACTAATGATTCAAGTGATGAATTCCTTCCTCTCTCTAAGGTCTGGACAAGCTGGAGTTTCTGCAGGGCCACGAGAACCAGGAAATCTACCAGAAAGCCTTCGACCTGATCGAGCGCTACTTTAACACGGAGGATGAGGACCCGTCTCTGGCCCCCGCCGTCGACCTGCAGCAGCAGCAGTTCCTCTTCCAGCAGTGCGAGGCCCCGATGGAAGGCTTCCAGCTATAATACTCAATCCTTCCTTGCGCCATCTTCATCCTCACCTCGGCTCAATTCTCTCACCCTCTGCCCACTGCAGTCATTAAGGGTCACGACGACAAGGAAGACCCTCAGCTCCCCTCCTCCGACTTCCTTACTTCCCTTCTCATCGTCAGAGAGATTGATTTAATCACTATCATGATTATGAAAAATGTAACATCACAGGAGCACGTGTGTGGGTACCTCCAGTGTGGGTCAAGTTCTGCAGTCCCGTCCGCCAGTTCGTGAAGGTTTCCCACATCATTCTGTTTCGGGCCAAGATCACCTGTGCTCTGCGCCTGAACTCCACCTACCTGTTACGGCCCCAGCATCTCTTACTAGCAGAGTTTCACGTAACACCACCCTTTCTTAATTTTTTGGGTTTTCTCCTCCATTCCAGAAGCACCTCTCTGTGTCCCTGTAGGATCCCTATCTCTGATTAATTGGGAGTTTGTAAGACTGCACTGCTTGTCTGATTGAAGCATTTATGACTCGCAAGACAGACAAACATGGACGTGATTTTGACCCCCTTCCCTCCCACACACACACACACAAGGAAGAATGACCTTACCTTAGCACTGGACTGACCACAAGGCGCTGACAACACGTTTGACCATGGGAGTCCCACCCCAAGGACTCAACTGACCTCAACAAAAGGCACTGAAATTACTCAAAAACAGGAGGTTGAATTGACGTCACCTTCTCTTCAACCATTCTACAAGTGACCATGGATGGACAAATTAGGTAAATGACGGAGCGGTGGAGCTTGTTGGTGGCAAATGAGGCTTCTCATGTTCCCTCCGGGATTTCATATCATGCATTCCTTTATCCAGCAATGGGACTCTCCTCCTGCACAGGCTCCATCCTGAAGAGTTTAGACTGCCTCCTGCCTCTGGTGTGATATGAATAAAAACCCATGGAACAATGGGAATTGGAGTCTTCCCTTGCACTGAGACAATTAGACAGACTTGGACGAGACTAAACAGACTATTTAACCCTGGAATCTGTCCGGCGGTAGACCAGCGGGAATTTTTATTATCTTTCCATATTTTCATTTCATTTGCAGCACTTTAGTTCGAGACTGACACCTGCTCTTGGAGAATATACCGTAGTTTTTACATTTGACTATTTAATTGGTTGACGACGCAGCTCTTCCCTCCTCAGGAAGAGAAGCGTAAAGAGGTGTGGTCTGAATCCTCGCTCCCATCCTGGTATGACAATGATCCCCTCACAGTTGACCCTTCCTACGAAGGGATTTAAGCAGATTGTGGACTGAAACTGTTAGCACACTAAAAACAATCAGAAGATCATTCTGCCTCAGCAAAGCTAGAAGAACTTCATTGTGACAAAGTAAATAAGACTTTTCTGGAAAACTGGCCGTTTAGCTGTTAGCAGTCTAAAACATGACCTTCCAACACGTGTTCATGTAGGATTTTCCAATTTGATCATGCCAAATCATCGAAACATATTTGAGCTATCGGGTATGAAGTCTGGGTCTTTTTTTTGAAACATGGTTTTTTCTTAGTTGGGGTTAGCATCTGTCATCTTGCTGATGGTGCCATTATCCTTCTTCTACAGAAATCCTTCCAAATAATTTCAACAAAAATCCAGATACAAACTTGAAAATACTGGTGGTCACCTTAGCTAACAGAAAACTGAATGTTTGTTTACAAAGTTCTCTTTTGCTTATCTTTTGTCCGAATCTCAAAAAGATGACCAGCTCTACATGTTAATTACTGTTTGTTGTACTGAGTTTGTGCAGCTGTCCTGTTATGCCATTTGCATAAAAGCCGTTTCATGAACCACAGTGTAACTGAATCACTTTCATTGTAGTGACTTTACAGGGTTCCACTTGCCGGTAAGTACTTCCTTTACCAGGACATTGAAATGCAACTGAAGACGTGGTTACAGCTCGTACTTGTCTCATTATTATTTTCACATTTGATTTAGAAATTAGAAAGAAGGCAAATTAAACATGTCAGAAGCCTTGGTAACAACGCCAAACTCATTATTTTGTAAGTCAACATTCAGAAACCTAAAAGAATACATGGCACATAAATCTACCAAAGATTCCCTCTAGACGTTAGTTAAATCTCTCAACTTTTGTTTAAAAATCCATTATGATTAATCCAATATCAAACTTGCAGACCTTTAAGACATTTCAGCTCCTTGCTGCATTACACATCACAAACAAAACATCTTGGTTGTTTTCTCAACATTAAAAAGGAAAGAGTAGTTGATCATTATCTTAAGACCTGCAGGGAACATGAAACCAAACCAGGTGATTCAACCAGACAGAAACATAACTTTATTGAACTTTTTCTGTGTGTGTGTTCACTATATACAAAATGGGACTTAAGTCTATGAACAAACCATCTTAACCACATCATGAGTGTCCTGACAGACCATTGTATGGATGGATCCTACCTGCCTCACTTCTTTATGTTCTCCTTACAAAGATGGAGATCCTTGAGAACCCTGTAGTGGTGTTGTCGCATCTGAGGCAGCTCAACAGGTGTGTTGTGAAGTTTTACAGGAAACATCAATTACATTGTTAATTCCTAATGGGAGTTTCTTGCCTGGATATCAGTATTATACTTGCAAAAAAAAAAGTTCTGTCACAGTACTAGGTTCTATTATGTTTATATATTCCCTCTCAAAATGTTTCTGTTCCCCTCCAAAACATCTCCCACTTCATAGCTTCAATGCATCTGCTGAAAAGATTAAACCTTACATTGGTCTTTCTAAATGATTCTATATTCCAAATGTGTGTGTTAAGATCAATCTTCAGATTGTAATATTACCAAGAATCAGCTGCTCTGATGTAGCAGAGCTCTCTGTCCAGGACTGGAGGAAAAAGCTCTGAGGTTGTGATAGATACAGTGGGAACAGGGTCACTAGTGGCCCAGAATTTTAAGGGGAAATGACACAGTTGTGTTGTTGTCCTCACTGTCCTCATCACTGGGGCTTCTCAGACAGAACGAGGGCAGCCTCCTTCTCCCTCTGTACTTCCTCCTTCCATCTGGCCTTTTTCTCCATGTTTTGTCTTGTCAGGGACTCGTGCCTACCTGCAGCCTGCAACACAACAAATCTTTAAAATTATGTTTTCCGATCGTTTTACCTCAAGATAAACAAAAATTGTGAGCACAAGACATTTTCACAAAAAAACAGCTCTTCTACTTCGTGCCTAAAAAATTCTAAGTGGTTCGAGTGTACCACAGAACAAGTTTGACATATCAAGACTTTCTGAGTGTAAGACGACTCCAGACACCGTTAGAGCCCGTCTGAGATATCCTGTATCAAAAAATATGATCACCAACTCTCTCTGTTAATCCTGGCTTTTTTTAAAGGAATGCGTTTGATACATTATTTGACTATTCTTGCTCACAAACAGGAGCAATACAGCTGCCTACTTCAGTCAGGTTGAATTAATGAACATCAACTAGAATATAAAAAAAGTGAACAAAACAAAACAAGTGCTGTTGTTGGTGTTGCACACATACATGTAAATGTTCAGAAAATGTCAATCAGTGCACCCCTCAGCTACAAGTCTATTTCACTCATGATCTCCAAGTAAAGAATTGTTAAAGAGCATTGCTCTTCAGCTGAAATACAGTAAAATAAACTCTGACCTTTAGGTGTGCAGAGTAAGTTACCATGGTGATCGAGCCATGCAAAAAGAGAGAGCCACCTTCTTGAACTCTGGATTAGGCTCAACATACACGGCTGACCTATGAATCTTGCTTCTGGTACGTTGTTACTGTGGAAAAACAAACACAATGCAGTCTTCTGTTGTCGCTCACCCGTTTGCCCAGGAAGACCATCATCAGACAGGCTGCAATCGTGGTACCCATCATCATATAGCAGACCTTCACTCTGACTTTGTTTCTGGCACCGTCAATCATCTCAAACCTGTGGCAGGTGCACAAACAAAAAAACCCATTGTAGCCAGATTAATACTGTATAAAAACACTGGTAGAAACATGACTCTGCTCTGATATTTGTTCCTGCGTTGAGCTCATCTATTCACCCTTATCTCAGCCTCTTATGTCAACAAAAGTTACAATCATTGTTTTTAATGGAGCCTTAGTGCACCGAGTGCGAGAGGTGAGGGGTCTGCAGTTCAGAGTGTGACAACAACCAGGTTTTTTTTTTTTTAAATCTCTGCAGCAGATCAACTGCTGTATGATCTCCACCCTGATGCCAGGAACAGCAATAATTACCCCGGGCCACACACAGACGCCAAACAAGGCGTTTGAACTGCGACTGTTTTGGAACATCAGCGACCCACAGCAACATCCACTTTGCTCTGTTCTTGTGATGTATCTTAACTACATCATGCAAGGAGCCAATCAGCCAGAGTGTTCTCGGGAGTCCGGCATAAACAGGAAGAGGCTACTTACGACACAAGTTCTGGTATCTGGTCCGCTGACTTAAAACGTCCTGACCAGACCAGCATCTTCCTGTCCAGCTCGGAGGGCCTGTAGCCTGGGACTCTGAAGCCTGCACGGGATGCTGCACGTAAGAACAAACAAACACAGTTCAACTTCACTAATCTACATCTTTAAAACAAAAAGGCCGTGAAGGCAGAGAAGTTCAGTTTCACAAGCCCCGGTCGTTAGCTCCATCACCCTAAACTGTGACCCCTCTTCCTGTGACTCTCCTCCCTTTGGGGGACTAAAGAAAACTTTCACACACTCGCTATGGCAGCAAGTGATCTGTGTACAAAATCCTCTGGCAGTCAATAGCCTAAGTGAATACTTTATCTGTTTAAAGAATTACTGAAAAACAATTCTAGGCAACAGAGATGATCAATTTAGATGATGACAAACACAGATGATCAATTTAGATGATGACAAACACAGATGATCAATTTAGATGATGACAAACACAGATGATCAATTTAGATGATGACAAACACAGATGATCAATTTAGATGTAATGTAAGGAGAAATTAAACACAATATTTGGGAGCGAATTGGTGGTGGTACATTTCAGTGGTTGAACTCGATCTTGGTTTGTGCTTTTTTTTGCATGTAAAGAGACAAGGATAAAAGGAAATCTGTCTACCAACAAACTCAAACTCTACCATGTGCTGGGGCTGCAGGTGGAGGCTCTGCTTTGGTCTCCTGTGGTTTATTGCACATCCCTCTGAGGCTCCATGTTTCGGTTACCCGTCTGCACCTCTGACCTGTTGGAAGTATAGTAACATGCACATAAAATTGAGAACATTGGACATCAATTGTAGCTGCAACAAAAGATTAAATATTGCATAAGTTTGGTATTGTTAACGTGACATTTGAGGAAAAATGCATCTGGATTTCCATGGGTCCTATGTGACTAATTTCTTATCAAGTCTTTCAAGAAACGCTCCCCATAGTTGAGCTACTTCAACATTTGTCATTTTTTGATTGCAGACATTACTCAAGATGACATAACAATTACAATCATGATGGTTGAATCATCGTGGTGCACATATACAGGTGGGGGTTGGTAGAAATAAAGCAGAGTAATAAAGAGATAGGTCAAAGGATTTCAATCACGCTATAAAAAATACACAATTTCACAATACAGGAACTACCTTTGTGTTATCTATCAACACCAATGACGAACACACCTGGTTACGTGTCAAAAACAATGAATACATCACAAGTTAACACTGTGATATATAAGCACATAATAAGCTCCTAACACTAATTTCACAATTAACTAAGAAGAGGAAGGAGCCAGATGTCAGAAAGAAAACTGGAATTTCAAGAATATTTATTATTATTATTATTAAGACGAACCTACGAAGTTGGCGATGGAAAGGCGTGATCCGACAAAATTCATGTTTCTTTAAGTAGGTTAAATAAAGAGCAACTTTTCATTCAATCTGTTAAAGTACGTCTCAGCATTTCCAGTCCCGTCAGCTGGTGAAAGTCAACTCGCTGCGCTTACACCACGAACTGCCCAACAGGACCCCGTCACATAAGGAAGGGAGCCCCAGTCGTGTGCCTGATTTTAAAACAACATAATAATACAATTGTGACTTGTCCTTGTGACTGGAGTCTTTTTTTTTTTTCTTTTTTTTTTGGGTTGTGGTTCGGCATTACAAGGGAAATCGGTTAGGATTTGGTGAGTTTTATTAGGGGATAAGACACATCGATTGGACTTTGACACAGCTGCAGAGCATTTCATCAAGTTATGCAAGTGTTCTGTATTTATTTAGTTGGAGTATAATTGTATTAACTATAGACATCATCTGTTTTTTTTAAAGTTATTCAGAGACAGTGTATTTAATTTAATAACCAATGCCGTTTCTATGATTTTTAACCTCTATTATTGTCTTGTGTCACTTGTGCCTTTGTTTTTGTATTTGTATTTTATTTGTAATTTGTCTTTCTCTGTTACCTGCCTCGGGACAATAGATAGAAACTAGCACTTCTGCTATAATCTGGCATTTTTACAGCTGTTCATTAACATGCACTGTCCCTAACAAACAAAAATAAATAAATAAATAAATAAGTAAATGAATAAATAAATAGATAAATAAATAAAATAAAATAAATGTAGATATGTATGTATGTATGAGTTTGACGCGGTTTGACCATAGACTGTAAATATTGACGGAGACGTATTTCATTCAGGCATTTTGTTGGACAGTCTGGGACCCCACAGTCAACAATGGCGGCGCCCGTTGGAACTTTAGACTGTGAGGACTTTTCAATGTTTCAGGTAAATGAATCTAATGATGTATCAATCTGTAATAACGTTATACTGAGTGGGTACGCTCCGGATCAAACTAGTTTAGTATTTCACATGTGGTATGGTTTATTTCAGATGCACACCTGTGAATGAGTGACCCTGTTGATCACTGTGAACACTGTTACACTGTGAACACTGTTACACTGTTACACTGTGAACTCTTTAGACTTTAAAAAAACTCACTATCAGGCGTTTCCAGATGAATAAATCTAAACACAGATATTCTTCATCACCATGTGGAAAGTTTAAGTTTCTTCAAACCTTCATCAGACCTCCATTTAAACACCTCATACTTACTTATGCATGAATTGGCAGGCAAACAATAACACACACCAGATACTGCAGTTATGAGCAGTGGTTCAAGAGAGCCTCTTTAATGACACGTGTTGTATATTACTCTTTAACAGTCAGTTTTCTAAACTTCTAATTCTTATTTTCATGTTTGTATTTAAACTAAAGCTGCGAGCTATTCTACAATTCACTTAGCAGACGCTTTTATCCAAAGCGACGTACGTCAGAGAGTCAGTACAACACAAGCAAGGATCTAGAACAGGGGTGGGCAACTGGCGGCCCCGTCAACCCTCAACGTGGCCCTCAGGTCAATTTTTACATATCAATTAATTGGGACCATGAAGAAAACATGACAAAATCTGCCATGAAATCATGAAAACCAGAAATACGTCCATAATAATATTTGATCACTGGTATATGTTGAGATAAATTTGAGACATAATTGACTGTAATCGTTTTTTGTATCCTACAATTTGGCCCTCTGGCAGTGAGAATTGAATGAATGTGGCCCCTTGCTGTGACCAAAGTTGCCCCATCCCTGATCTAGAAAAAAGGGAACAATGTCAGTAAGAGCAAACGATCATCTTTGAGTCCGATTGGACACACAGGTGCTGACAGGAAGTGACCAGAGGCAAAGCACAACATTGACGGCAGTTCTTGAGAGCTCTAATCAGTATAGAAACCATCTTATAAGTCATCGTTATCAAACAAAAACCATCCTCACAACCATCATCATCATCAAAGATATGGAGACCATCATCATTAAGTTAGTAGGTATTCATGAAAGAGCTGGGTCTTTAGCTTTTTCTTAAAGGTGCAGAGGGACTCTGCAGATCGAATGGAGTTTGGAAGTTCATTCCACCACCGGGGGGCGACAGAGGAGAAGAGTCTAGTCAGAGACTTAGGACCCTGTTGTGAAGGTTGGATCAGACGCCTTTCATTGGCAGAGCGTAGTGGGGGCGGGAGGGAGTGTAGACCTGGATGAGAGAGTTAAAGTAAGGAGGAGACGTTTTTTTGTCAGCGAGCAGCAGAGTTTTAAATTTGATGCGAGCAGTAACTGGGAGCCAGTGTAAGGAGATGAACAGCGGAGTGACGTGTGCTGTTTTGAGGTTGAAGACCAGTCGTGCTGCTGCATTTTGTATCACCTGCAGGGGTTTGATAGTGCATGTAGGAAGACCTGCCAGTAGAGAGTTGCAACAATCGATGCGTGATATCACAAGAGCCTGTACCAGGAGCTGTGTAGCGTCTTCTGACAGGTAAGGTCTGATCTTCCTGATGTTGTACAGGGCAAATCGACATGATCGGGCATTCGAGGCTGCTTGAACCTTATCATGCTTATCATGCTTATCATGCTTATCTTGCTTATCTTGCTATCTTTTTTGCCCCACTGTTTGTTTCTCAGGAGGTGCTGAAGGTGATGCGCAACATAGATGACCGCATCGTCCACTCTCTGAACACCACGGTGCCCACAGTCTCCTTCTCGGGCAAAGTGGATGCTACACAGACATGCAAACAACTCTATGAATCTGTGAGTGTGAAAGCCATGACCTCAACAACACCAGGTGTGCTGTGGTTGCTTTGCTGTAATAACCTCCTGTGTTTCACAGATGATGGAGGCCCATCTGAGCCGAGACAAAGCTATTAAGTCGTGTATATCTCAGACATCTCAGGTGGTGGGACAACTGCGGCAAGAAAGGGCGAAAGACAGCGATAACCTGGCGCTCATCAAACAACTCAGGAAGGAGCAGACCAAAGTTAGTAACTGTTTTCAAACACAAGGAATCTACAAAGACAGCCATGGATTATCCTGCTGGTGTCATATCATAACTCACAGATTATTTATTTTTAAATAAAAGGCTGCATTACAAACTACTTGTGCAGAGTTTTTAAGATGATGGCATTTAGAGAAAGTCTAAGGGAAAGGAAAGGCATTCAGGTTGCCTATGGGAATTGTAGTATCCAGTCATTTTTTTCTTGCCACATAGTAAGTGCCAGAAATCCCAATAATTTGGTTTTGCTGCTTTCACCGTCACCATCCTTTTATTTTTGACTCTTGCAAGTCCCCACTAAAAGCAATATTCAATCCCTGGAGTGACCCTTTTTAAAATTTAAAATTTTCAAGCTCAAAACTTTCTTCAACACGATGCTTTTGTGGAACAGAAATCACAGACATGGGTAACCTTCTTCTCATGAACATAGGGGTTGTTTTCATGTTTGAAACATTAAAAACACCCCCTCTCTCATGTATATAAGAAGAACATAAACAGCATAATAGTAGATGTATTTCTTAATTTGAGATGCAGGTAAACAGAGGAGTTATAATAAGACATCTATAGGAGATATTATTGTGTATAAAAGTGTTGTTGTCATCCATTCATTAAAAAAACATCATGTGTTCTATCTTCCTGGTTTCCAGTTAAAGCTGATGCAATCAGAGCTCAATGTTGAAGAGGTTGTCAGTGACAGAAGTCTGAAGGTATGCTCACATTAATCCGTACTATGATCACACTATCCGTCTTATCACACATCAGTTATTGATTTTAAACGTTACTTCCTGGTGCTCAGGTTTTCAATGAAAGGTGCAGAATCCACTACACGCCTCCAAAGGTGAAGTGAAGGTCGGCCCGACCAGAGGAGCTGCTTCGCCCGGGGTTCAAACCCAGACTGGAGCTGAAGCTGTGAGCTGCTGCTGAGTCCTGACTGCAGGGGTCCGGGGGGGGGGGGGGGTCACCATCCAGACCCCCTCTGACCTCGTCTCCAACTCATCTGTATTCCATTGTGATTATTGTATTGTTTTGCCACCGCTGTAAAACAGTCCACCTTGTGCTTCTTTGATGACAAACATTGTACAAAAAGACATTTTTTTTAAAGACAATGAAATGTTTTCAAGTGAACCGTGTTTCTGTGTGATTTGAAGTCATTTGTGAGTCGTTTGAGGAAATCAATGTTGTTTTTGAACTAGCAGTTACAAGAAGTTCATTTTTACAATCTGTTATTGAACATGCTTCACACACAGGCTGAAACACACACATGCACAAACAGGATCCTATGAACATGCACTAATGGAGAGATGTCAGAGTGGGGGGGGGGCTTCCCACAGTGAGTGCTCCTGCGCTGGTGGGTGATCGATGCCTTGCTCGAGAGCACCTCAGGAAGTGGCCTGGCGCCTCTCCAGCTACCAGACCAGTTTCCATGCTTGGCCCGCATCGGGACTTGAACCAGCGACTCTCTGGTTCCCAAACCGACTGCCGCCCTTACCCTTTTAATCAAAGTCGGACTGTTTATCTCACCACGTGAATGGATTTCACTTAATCTGTTTGTTGACTTTGACTACCTGGTAAAGTAACCTCACAGTGTTGGTGATTCTCTGACTCCTCCTCTTGTACCAACAACAGTTCAACATTTGTGGGGTAAAATATCTGAACCATAGTTCAACAGATTTCATCACCGACAAATGTTCACTCAGGAATAAAAAATGTTTTTTAATGATCCCTAACCTTTAATGTAACATTGTCAGGCCAAAAGTGAACCTGCGAGATCAAATAGTCTCAAGACGAGGCTGCCTGCCATGCTCTGACTTTGTGTTGAATCGACTAATGCTAGCATGCTAACAGCCCAAATGAAGGTTGTCTTCATGTTATTTTTTCAGCTTTAAATTGTTTTGTCAGGGTTTAGAAATGAGAGGATTTTAGTCATTCACTTCTTCAAACGGTGAACTGACTGCAATAACATCAGTAGATCATTTTTAAAACTGATCTTTACATCCACTTCTCCCGTATTTGATTTGAATAGCAGCAATACGATCCAAATCATGTTTTCTTTTTCTTTCAAGCTCCAGCCAGGAACTTTTGGTTTGTGTCGATTTTGGCGCCCCCCTGTGGACAAAGCATTGTAGCTCACCCTGCAGTCTGCAGTCAAACGCATCACCTATTGTGGACATTTGCCATGGAAAAATAAGAGCAAAGACTGTTTTCTCAGTATGGTGTAAATGGTTGTGTCCGACATCTATCCCAGGGGCATTCAAGATTACAATATATGAATAGTCTCATCTCTTATTGTCAGGTTTGCTTGAGGTCATTAAGAGGCATCACTATTAAGTAAAGACTGTCAAAACCAGTTACAAACTCCTCACAGGTGCTTTAAGTCATTTGTCAGAATCCAAAAACTAACCCAAAGAAACGTTTATGGAAGGAGAGTTGAAAGACTTTGTGTAACATTGTCAAATAAGTGATTTCAGGGTCCCATCAAAGAACTAAAAAAAAGCCATTAGCGCTCAGTCAAACATCAAATATCTATAAGGAAAAATTTTTTTGTGTGTGATGTGGCATGTGCTTTCAAAAGGAGGAACAGTAGTCACAAGATGAAGCAGACAGGGATGTGACTGATGTGTGGCTTCTAACAGCTGCTTTGTCTTAGTCATTTCAAGTTGTGGTTAGCATTTCTATCATCTGACTTAGACGATACCGGGGAGGGTTGTTTGAATCCTAGGTTTGAGATTTTGTTCAGGTTATGAGGACTGAGTTGGTTCAGTGAACATGACTTTAATGTTTTAATTTTTCAGCCCAAAAAAAGTAAGAATTACAGAATTTGTAACTGAGGGGAAAACGTCAGTGAGACTTGTTTGAAAGCACCTGAATGCAAACATAAATCTGACAGAATGTTTTTTTTTTACTGTGTTCACACTATGCAGCCTGTGAGGAATATGCTGGAAGGGAAGTTATAGAGAACTCAATATTTTACAATTCAAACCTTTTTTTTTTTTAAAGATTGCTGTAAAATTATTTTAAGTATGCCAGAAAAAACATAATTTAACAAATCTTGCCAAAAAGTAATGATTTTGGAACGCGACCATGATATCCGTGACATCTCAGATCCACCTGCAGACTGTAAAGATGTTTTCTCAGGAGATAAACTCAATTCTTTCATACCTGAAACCTCTTCAGCTCCACTTTTCTGCCAGCAGGTTAAAGTCTTTATAAACTCATGCTGATCTTTTACACGTCATTCACTACCACACACAACTTTATTTTAAAGTAAAGATGTGATCCCAGAGTTTCTAAATATACCACAGCGGGCTGCATTTAGAAAAACTCCAGGCTCTGGAAACAATCTGGAAAAGAATGACCTTTAGGTAGAAATGAAAGAGACATTTAACTTTGAAATAGTACAAATTAATTGAGGCCTAATGCATGCAGGAAAGGCTCGGCTGTATTTGATCAAATAAAATGGGCTGCTTTCCATTTAGGGGAGCCAGGTCCAGGGTCTGTGAATTGTACATGCTTATAATGTGATAGCTTACCTGGTAACTCCAAGGAACAAAGCCATCGACGATAACACTTGTTTCACAACACATTGCTTCCATGTTGCTGATTGGACGTGTCGTCACATGACCCTGCCCTGAAAATAATAATCGACATGAGCAAGACTACGTCGGTTAGAAGTCCTGAATGACGCTTTCGATTAATTGCCCAATCCTAGTAGAGCGACATTGTCAGGGTTTAGGATATTCATGTCTTTCATAAAACAGCAAAGTGTTGCTCAATTTCTGCTTATATGTGCTTTGATTTGACATGGCATAGGCTACATTGTTTTCTTCCAATATAAAGTCAGCAGCTGCTACATACTTAACCTGTTTGAAAAATAACAACCCATTAAACTGAATCTTAAACCCTGAACGTGTGCTTTCACAGGGACAGTCATGAAACACACCCAGCTGTCAGACTTATGCACGAGTCATTAAGAAGATGTAGTTGGTCCCTTTTGTTCAGACAAAAGCACATTCTATAAGTTAAACATATAGCCTACATCTACAAGGCACACCCACTGCACTGGAGGTGAACCATGAACCTCATGATCTGCCTGTGAAGGGAAGTGGTACGAATACGAGAGAAATCAATTAGAAAAAGGAATCTACTTCCAAAAATGTTTCACATGACATCAAGTAGACTCAAAGAGACACAAAACCCTGACACTCCTTTTTGGGAGGGAAATGCCTTTCCAAGCTCACGTACATGGCCTGCAGAGTTATTTTCAAACATTAGTTACCAAAGAAAGACAAGCAACACTCAATTAATCAAATTATTTATTCATTCATTTAGTAGAAAATAGTTCCATTTTGACATACTTTGAAAATGATGACCTAAAGTACATAAACAGTATGGATAGAGAACTGCATGTAACAATGTTTAAAATATTGGTCGTGATAACTGGTGTAGCACTGGTTTATAAATGAGACTGCAGTCTGTAGGTCAAGGTGCTCTTCCCTTTAAAAGTACCCGATTGGTTCGTGCTGGCTCTTGGACACCTGAAATCTCTCCACCGAGATTTCTCCTCCATGACACGGAAGTTTCTCGTAAACACAGATGTGAACATGATCGTCTCCTCCAACATGGACCTGCAAGGACATAAAAGTAAAGTCTTGAGATCTCTAAAAATCCAGTATACAATGTTTTCTTTGCTATTCAAAGGGACCAGAAACAAACTGATCCTCTATGAAGGTGAAGGCGTATTCGTTAGAACTTGGTGTAATGTCCATTTATATCCAACTGGTACACTGGTCAACTGGTTAGATCAAAGAAATGATCAGAATTTAAGGTTATATTACATACGTGTCAACAAATCAAGACAGTGATTTAACAGAGATTACTAATAATTTAATTATGAATCCCTGATTCACTACAACTTAAAAAAAAGGGATTTTGATTTATAATTACAATTCTTGATTACTGTTACTGCATCCTGTTATATTGAAACTCTTTCATTCACTCATTGTTACTCGATATGAGCTCAGTCTTGTATTTTATTTGAACAGCGAGTTGAGAAAAAGTGCAAATGATCAAATCCATTAAATTGTGTTTTGTTTTTTTTGTTTTTTAAACGTGGTTAATTGTCTTCTCTCTTCTGAAAGTCATGACGAAAGTAAACCATGAAGTCTGCCATGATGAGTCATGACTGCCATGACTCAGAGGGAGCTGTATCATAAAAAAAAAAAGAAAAAAAAAGAAATCACATGATGCCAATCGAGCTACAGGTTCAGTTATATATATTTTTTATACTTTTGAGGGTGTTCTGTTAACTGTTGTCTGTGGCTGGGCAGTGGATGCACTGCGGACTGACAGGAAAGCATTGTTGTGAGTCAAGAGCCGTGACAAGTGAACCAAAAACATTACATTTGCAGGAAAGAAACCCGACAACGATAGACTACATTGTAGCCCAATTAAATCTGACTTGGCCTTGGTGCTGCAGTGCAGGCTAAGTTACATGGACCCCCCCTTTCTTTCTTGTGGGCTCTTTGTTGTAAATAAGAATTACCTTGATGAAGTAGTTGGTTCCAGACACGACCTGTTTCACGTAGGTCTTGGCTACGAAAACGTCGTATTCTTTCCCTGTCTTATCCTGTACCTGGCCCTTTACCTGGAAACAGAGTGGTGATGGCATAGAAAAACATGAAACCAGTTTACTATGTAGGCTATATGACTAGTTTCAAGAGAGAAAAAGTCCAAATATAACGAAAGAAAAATCATTTTCTGCTTACCCCTTCAACCAGCTTCTGGATTTTTTCGTCGGCATCGAGCTGTGGTCCAGCCCCTCCACATAACATCGGCATTTTGAGAAGTTTTAGGAGACGCGTTAACGAAAACACGAGTGAGAATGATGAGCTGTGTCAGACAGACGTTCAAGTGGAGTCAGGAACTCGTATAACTGTGTTTTGAAGCGTCATGGGATTATACCATCTACGCAGGGGCGGAGGGGGGCTGTTTTAAAGGATGTCACAAAATTGTGACAAATATATCATATATCATGTATAGAGAAACGTTTTATTTTGTATAGTGTAATATCTGAAATATTGGAAAGGATAGTTCTGAAAAAAATTGTTCCCCAAGCTTTGCCCTCGTTACAGACAACGTGGATCAGTCCGAGGCGCGGCTGTGTTTACACAACTGCTGAGCACCACAGGTTTAACATGGAGAAGAGGTGAAACACTTGTGGTTTCAATGTTTGGGGAGTTTGAGGACAAACATGCACAAACAGCAGGTGTCTCCTACAAACTCAGACAAATAAACAGTATAGGCCTAAGTTATGATGAATCAGGACTGAAGGCATCTCTGTTGTCCAGTTTTGATTTGATAAAATGGTGACGATTTATATGAGTGGCTATAGGAAAAATTATCTTTGAAAACATGTTTTATAAAAAAGTATAGATACATTTTTGGTTCTTTAAAAATCTTATTTTAATTATTTATGAGGTTGGCAGAACACAAAGCTTATTCAATTATTGTATTCAAGTACAACGTTTTATACTTTTCCTTAAATTAATAGGTCTTTATTTATTTGTTGTATTATTGCCTTCATTTAATAGGAAAGCTGAATGTAGGGAGAGAATGTAGGGAGAGAGAGAGCAAGGGATTTCATACACCAAATGGCATCAGGAGTTGAACCTGCAACCAGTACTATAAGGACTATAGCTCTCTCTACACGAGGTACCTGAGCTACACCAGTGCCCCAGTATAGGTTGCTTCTATCCAATAATAGATCCAATAATCATTGGGTTGGGGTCTGAATACCAGCACCCCCTCATGCCATGCTTCACGGGCACGGTCACACTGGCCATCCGTACCGTGCTGTACCCAAGCACGATTGCCCCCCGCAGCGCCATTCCCCCGCGGTCACACTACACAGGACTATCCGTGCCTAAGCACGATTACCTCTTCTACATAACGTCTTAATACAACACATGCACGCTTTATGTTATTATGAAGCGTGCTCAGTTTACAAACAGGTGGACGTGAGAGAGAGAGAGAGAAAAAGAGAGAGAGAGAGAGAGAGAAAGAGACGCACAGTCGAGTCTGCGTCTGCACATCAGAGAAAAACATAGAGCATGACAGCTACTTTACTGACTTTACAGCTTATTTTAAGCCTTTTAATCAGACACAGCCATAAATAAATAAATAAATAAATAAAATAGACGCGCGGCTGAGTCCGTGCGCGAGTCCACAGTCGCACATTGGGGAACAACACAGAGAACATGACAGCTACTTTGTGTCTTATATTGTTTCATGTTAGTCAGATACAGACATGAAACTCTGGATTTCTCCATAATGAAGGCTGTCAGCGTTGTGTATCCGCGTGCTTGTGCTCGTGCATGAAGTGTACCGTGCCGAAGCACACCTCTCTGAGGGCGCGGTCACACTGGCCATCCGTACCGTGCCCAAGCACGCTTCAACGCTAAAGTCCAGTTCGTTTGACCAGTGTGACCGCTCCGTATCGTGCTCAGGCACGATGGCACGGATGTCCAGTGTGACCCTGAGGGCACGGTCACACTGGCCATTAAACAGAATTTAAATTCCATTAAACATAATTTAAATGTTACTTTTTTCAGACAATCATTGGGTTGGGGTCTGATACCAGCACCCCGTCGTGCTTCAGTCTCCCTGAGCATATGGCAGCCTGTTTTACCATTTGAAGCAAACGCACTCCTGTCAGTAAGTACTTGAGTTTTTTCTTGGAAGAATACTTTATTGCAATTATCTATGTTCAAACTGTATTGGAAGTATGAAGTGTATGATGTTATGGATATACAATTCAAGCAACTTTATTTATCCATTAGGAACTTCAGTTGTGTAAAACAGTGCAGTGTGCACACAGTTCAGAACAAAAACAAACAAAAACACACACATACGAGTGGCTGTATTAAAAGATAAATAGGTCATGAATAATTGTTATGAGAGGTTAAAAGAGTGGTGTTAAAAATAAACACATGGCTATCATTTTTTTAGAGGAAGAAATACTAAGTGGATATCTGGAATGCTCTTTTTGACAAGGAAGAATTGAATAAAAGGCATCTCGAATGAATATCAAGTCTAACTTTAAAGTTGTACCAAGGTGAAAGCAGGCGTATAGGATCTGCAGCTCCACAAATTCCTGATAATGGAAACTTTGTTGGGAATTATCCTGACACACATCTGTTTTGTATGGCACATATATCATATGTATCAGGTTTCCTGTTCTAGAAAATTATGAAACTGTGCACAAAATCACACAATCCAATTGATCCTCAGGCTCGTCAGGCAAATAGAATAAGGATTACTAAGATTGTGGTTGAAACATGATGACGAGTACCAATAAGCAAATGGGAACTCAATGAGGACAGCTGCTGGACAAATGTGAAAAATGCAGGCGCAGTAATAATTCAGCCATATAAGAAACATTTTCATCATTCATTTGTAATTTTTATATTCACCTTAGTTATTAGAATCTCTCCAGGTCTGTTTTCAGTCTCTTTATCTATTTAACACCATTGTCTTTGGGTTTTATATCAAATCACTTCCTCAACTGAACACATGCTATCTTTATATCCTGACTACTTAAACAGAATTTAAATGTTACTTTTTTCAGACAGCGTTATTTTGATATGTTTAAGCCGAACAAACAGCATGGCTTCTCACTCAGTTTGTTGGCAGTCCAAAACTTTATCCGGGCTGAATTATTTAAACATAATTATCAGAGGGATCCTCATGAAATAATCATACAAACGTTTTTATACCTGGAGAAGTGGTCATACTTTACTCTTACTTTGGTTGGACTTTCCTCTAACACACAGGTCAGGCATCGCCACAATATGCTTGGAGATCTCTGTTTTGTTGAGCAAAGTTCAGTGATAAAGAGGCTGCACACACTAAATATTTTCCTTCCTAATGGCTTCGTTATCCATCAGATGGTGTAGAGTTTCCCCTGGTTTCCAAAGGTAAAACACACACACCCTCTTGAGAAATCTCCAGTTGAACGTATGAGGGAAATCGCACAAACACACGACCAGGGACTGTAACCAAAGCAGCATTTCTTTAGAGGGGTTTGGGATGTCTGTCATTCAAAGAGGTTGACATATTATCTATAATGGGTTGTTTTTAAGTTTTAGAGGAGAAACAGAGGACTTTTATATAAAACTACATTTGCACATGAGATATTTTCTTCATCTAAAGATGGAAAGAGTTCAATTATCCAAATATTTTTTTTACATACTTTATTAATTCTGGTTATACACTCTGTTATTGAGACACTTCTCACACACATGGGCCCGAAACTCATACATGCACAAACGGCACCCTGGAGAGATGTCAGAGCTGTTGGGGGGTTCAGCGCCTTGCTCAAGGGCACATCTGCAGCACTTGGGAAATGACCCGGCACCTCTTCAGCCACCAGACCAACTTCCATACTTTGGTTCGCACCAGGGCTTGAACCAACCAAACCCAAGTCTAGACTGAGCTACTGCCACCCTGTTGGCTTTGTGTGACGAGAAACCGATTTAGCCAATTTGACTGAAATGTACAAGCTGGAGCCCTCAGGTTATTTTGACGCTAAACCCAAATCCCAGTTGATAATGCAAAATGCACAAATTCACTATGGTTTCTGATATCCTACTTGAGCTAGTTGGAAAAAACAACAACTTCACAGCCATTGAGCCACTCTTTCAGCAGATCAAAATGTGCCAAAAAAAATTAAGGAATCAAAGTTTAAATATTTTAAAGCTGTCTTAGTCTTAGTATCAATCCTGCAGGACATGCAACCATACAAGAAATATGTTAGAATATAGCCTAAATTACACATGATTTAGCCTAACACAAAAATGTACATTAATGGTGAATAGAATTTCAGCATTTAGTTCTACAGGCTAATTAATAGTCTTTGTAAATGACCTTCATGAGATTTAAGAACAAACCTCAGAGACCTGTAACGTTTTCTACCTGAGGATGGCGTTACATCTAGACAGAGGAAGGGAGTCGGCTGTGAGTGTTATAAAACACACCTGGACTATGCGATCCCTTGTAGCCGGTAGTCTGCAGAGAGCGCTTGTCTTCATCATGCTCTCCTTTGTCTTGTCTCGGAGTTTCTGTCAGGTCGTCGCAGAAGTAAACCGCAGGTCTTATCCGACCCTTGGTTCCGTGATCCGGACGTTTTCTACGTCGAGTCCTGCACGCGGAGAAGCCTCTGACAACGGTAAAAAAAAAAAAAAAAAAAAAACTTCTCATTTCTGAGTTATGTATAGGCTTACTTAAATTGAGTAGCCTATTTTAGCTTTGTGCTACTTACGTTTCATCATTTAATCCGTAAATCCTCCAACAATACGATCTATTGATTTGATAAAATTTGATAAATTCCAAAATGGTTAAGGTTTAAATAAGACAAAACTTTGATTATTGCTTAAACAGCTTGTTGTCCACTGAACTGGTGTGCACATGAATGCATCAGTGGGCTAATTATAATTTATAAGATAGGTATTACCACTAATATAGCCTACTAGAATATTATGCAGCCTAAATATAAAAAGGACAACGAATGTATAATTAAATTGTTTTGTTTATAATAACCTAAATGTTACAGATAAAAAAAAAGTTGAAAGTTTCATTTTGTGCAATAGAGAAGAAGAGACAGCCAGCTATCAGAATAGATACAGCATTATAACCTTTCAATAACCCCCACTAACTGAAGTTTAATGGTTGACCAGGTGAGTTACAATTCACTTAGCAGACGCTTTAATCCAAAGCGACGTACATCAGAGAGTAAGTACAACACTAATCCATTCATACACCGCCACTGAAGCAGCTGGAGCAATGCGGGGGTTAAGTGTCTTGCCCAAGGACACATCGGACATGTTGCTCAGCTGGGGATTGAACTCTCAACCTTCCCAGTTGAGAGTCAACAACTCTACTAACTGAGCTACAGCCGCCCAGCGAGTCATCGTTCAAATGCATTCCTCATGTCTGGGGGTAGTACAACAATCTGATGAGGGCAGTCCTGTATGTTGACTAGTTATGGTATAGCCTACTTGAGATGTATTCATGTATGTTCATGGTCAGGGGGATGCGTCACTTTGTCTTTAAAGGAGTATATCTACACTGAAGTATTGAAACTTTTACTTGACATCTGAGGGATTTCTTTCACCACTGCTGCAGCATTGTCAGACTGAATGGAGGGAAAAATGGGCATCCAGTGTTCCTGGTGTGATTGTTTGAAACAGAAGGTTTTGCTTGACCTGGGCATTTTTGTTTCAAACGGACAACAATGGTCGGTAAACGGCTCAGTTGTGTTCTGTGAGAGGTGTAGTTTATCCTTCCAGCAGCAGCATCCATGACCATCACTCTAAGCTAAAAGACCCTCTCTTACCTTTCAAACAATGGATGGTGAGTTTATAGAAAAACAGATGCAAGTTGAAGAAGTAATTTGGGATTTTTTTAAAAACTTTATACTAAAGTGTTTGTAATCGTTGATGTTTCTCAGCGTCTGTGGTGACCTACTCGCAGCTGAAGACCATGCTGTCCACTAGAGACATCCAGCTGTTCGACGTGAGAAGTCCTGATGAGTACCAGGCTGGACGCATCGCAGATTCAGTGAACATCCCGCGTAAGTGTAGCTATATGTTGGAATTTGAGAAAACAGTGATTGTCCTTTTTTTTTTTTTGGTTTTGATCTATACGGCTGTTGTTTATCAGTGGGTATCCTGGAGGAGTCTCTGATGCTGTCCCCGGAGCACTTTGAGCAGAAATTTGAAGTGAGGGCTCCTGGGAAAGATGATGACAATATTGTGTTGTACTGCAGAAGTGGCAACAGGAGTAACACAGCGCTGAACATCACCCGTCAGCTGGGGTTTATGAGGTGAATAAAAGCAGATATACACACGGGAAACGTTTTCCAGCCCTGAAATTGTAAGATTAGATACTGAAGGTGACGGTAAATACTTAAAGGGTAAATGAATGAAACGGGACTTCACTATTTGAATCACGGCACTTACTGAATTAAATGTGTACCCTGCTTAACCACACAACAGACCCACTTAATGTGCTATTTAATTATTAAACAGTCCCAGAGCTTCATCTAGAGTTCAAAGTTCGGACGCTGCTTTGGTTTGTTGAACACTGGATGACGGTGAGTGTTGGGAAACTGAGCTCTTCTCTTTGTGCTTCTTTTTCTCAGGGTGAGACATTATAAAGGAGGGTTCAGTGAGTGGGCAGAGCAAGAAGGAAAATGATCAACCAAAGTGAAAGAAGACGAAGAAACAGCTGAAAGAAATCTACGGAAGATAAATAAGAGATTGCACATGTCTTGCTTGTGAGCAAAATTGACTTACAGATTTATATCATTGAGTCTGTTAATAAGTTACAATCAGGATACTTTGATCCTTTCTTACACATTTTACTCAAATTCACTGTTTGCTCCAGACTTTTTGGCTCGTTACGTTTGACCTTTGATTTATGACCAACTGATGAATGTGAAGAAGTTGATGTAAAATAAATCACATAGACATTTTAACAAGTCTTTATGTGTCTTTTTAGACCTGCAGCTTGTCCCGAGAAACACGTTATTTTTCACAGCACTATGCAGCAATTGTTGTAGTTTTTTATTGTGAGCATGCTAACGAGCCATTTTATACTTCAATTTTCACTCATTCTATTTTTCTAATTATTCATCACAGTTTATAGCTACATAATGAAGAAAAACAATTTAAGATTAAAAAAAAATATATAAATATGTATAGAGACAATCATTTTTGGAAACCAATTAAAGCCGAGGAGCCAATAAGACTCTGTTTCTTGGACCAAAACATTTTTTTTCAAAAAATTGAATTTTGAAAAATTGAATTCATTCTCCTCTTGAAATCGTCTTTATTCTTCTCTTGTGGTTGGTGCCTCCAGGCTAAGTTAAAGTCCAGTTAAAGCATAACATAGTGAATATTTAGCTAGTATGAATTATTCAGGGACTACTGCCAATACTCCAGCCTTGGGATTCATTTGCAAGGACATGTCCAAAACTTCACTTGTAAAGAAGAACTTCACTTCAAAAAGAAAAATGAAACTTCACAATAAGGCAGTAAAATCTTTTTTTTTTTTTAAGTTTTTTTTTCTTTCTAGATGTGCACAATGTGGTTTCTCCAACACGCCGGATTAGTTTTTCCACTCAGAATCAAGTGTTTTTAAAAGGTCATGCATACTGACTTTTTGAAGGTACATGTTTTACTATTGGGACACTCCCCGTGTGAACACATCATATACTTAACTGGCTTAAAGTTTTGGAATAACAACATCCTTTCTGTTTGGATTTCTAACTACATGCTGAACGTCTAAACTTTATTGTGCTATTATAATTGTTCAGATTATTAGTTTGACAGAATTATCTGGTTTCACTTTTCTTTAACTTGAGGATAAAATGCTTTTCTTTGCCCCTTCAGAGAAGTTTGTACACGTGGTCAGATAAAACAAAAACATTCGTCTGATATCATCTTTGACTTTAGTGCATCCCAAAAGTGATTTTATAGAAGAAAGATGAATAAATAAATCAACAAACATGACTGATTCTGATGAAGAGAATACGGTTTGCCTTGTTAGATGTCAACCACAATATAACTCTGCGATAACATTTCAAATTAAATGAACAAAGATGATGATTTTTGATAGTTTCATGAATGTTTTTTTTTCCAGCTGTGAGCATATCCTCAATTTCTTTAATGTGTTGCATGTAATCCAAATTGACGGCTCATTTAATATACATACATACTGCCTTGGATATGCTTTAATACTTGTACATTTAGACTGAAAACCTGAAGTATGCATGGTCTGGATTTTTGTCAAACTTGTGTTTTTGTGTGGGATGGAAGTAGTTTCCTCTTTGGACCAGTAGATGGCAGCCAAATTCCAACCATTTCTGGAAATGTTATTTGTTCTCACCACTGTCCTTTATTATTATTGTAGCAGTGCTCTCTCAGGTCTGACCTTCACACGGTTATCGGGTCTAGACAGGTATAGATTCAGTGAGTAACAGCTCTGTGAGCAGATGTCAAGAGCCCAATGTGCACAAGGTCCATAGAACCCTCAAACTGTCATTCATATGGAAAGCAGATCTTACTTCACCTTTAATCTCCACCTTTCCATCCCATCCCAACTTATCAAAGCTGTTTGCAAAACACCAGCAGAACAGCAGCACGTGTGCGTGTGTGAGTGAACTCGTCAGTAAGGGACTGAATGTGCTGCACCATTGTGGGATTATACATCACAGGTCTGCAGTGACCATGAAAAAAGCAATTAGGAGCCTCTTTTCAAAATCACCTTTACATTTTGCACGTTTAACTCCCTATCATAAATCATGATGCCGGGGTGACGGTGGCCTTTACAAAAAAAAGATTATACACTTTATGTAGCTGCCATCCATGTGGGAGAGACTGAGATGGATTTCCTGAATGTTGCATAATGTGCATAAAGGGACACGTTTGGAATGAGTGAAGACAGCACTGCAAGTGCTCTGCAGTTATGGTCCGAAGTCAAAATTCAGCATTTGTCATGCGCTGTCACACTCCATCAATTTTGTCAAGTTTCAGATGTATGGATTCATGCCAGCTGCAGTGTGTGTTTGGTTTCTCATTCAGCTCTGCACTGCACAGGAGGTTTGTACTGCTGTGGAGAAAATGTTCAATAAGCACCAAGGACACTTCAACAAGAGTTAAAATACAAAGTGGCTGCAGGTTTGTGGTGAAAAATAATCAGGTTGGGCTGTTTGTCAGCTGCGTGCTGTGGTTTCATCCAACAGGCCATCCAACTCCTGCTGCTCGATGCTTTTTAAAAGCGGCACTTCAGGGGACGCTTTGTGATTACACTGAGGCTGTGTCTGTGGTCATTTGAGTATAAAAATATCCAGAAACATGAGCTTTCTTTTCTTCTTTTGCCTCCCAATAGACTAAGTAATTAAAAACACTGCATGTGCTACAGAAAGGTCTGTTGAATTTCTTCCAATTTTTAAATTGAAGTGGGCTCTGCAAGTTGGAGCTGCTTCACAGAGGGGGAAAACATCTTCCCTTGGTACACTTCAAATCGGTTTGATGCGGATCTCATTTGGTTTGTGTTTGATTCTTCTGCAGGGCTTATTAATCTTATCTTTCTTTGAAATGTGTAAGATAACAAAACAAAGCACAAGTGCTGGGAAAGGGAGCTATAAGAAAAAGCGTGTCTTTTTTTCTGGCTTGAAATGGGGCTGGATTTGGACCCACAGGATGCAATAACGAAAGTGTGTCAGTCTATACATTTCTTTTCATACACAGACCCATAGTGACCTAATTTACACTCTGAAGGTCTTACTGGTCATTTCATCTGGTTGCTTTATGACGCCAACAAAAGACTATTTTTATGCGAATGTCACTTGAAGCAAAACACGACCCAAACATGGTTCAGGGTCATGCGGAGGAATACAGCCCAGGGACAGGAATGTAACTCAACATTATAATACTCACATCTCAAGCTTAATCATTGTGGCATTATTTGTATCGGAAATGTTTTCACTTTATTGAAGAAAAAAAGTAGCTTTTTATATGGAGTTTAAAAAAAAAAAACTAGTTGTAATATTGGGTCACCTTCATATGCCCTGCATTGCTTAAAGGGGACACCTGACGTCTCTGACGCACGCACGACCTCCAGTTGAGTAACATGCGAAAAAAAAAGCGTGAACAAAAAAAACAAAAAAAACTCAGCGTGCGTTTTGCCGGTTCCCACAGAGCCACAGAGCTTTGAGGAGGGAAACGAAGTGAGCGAGTGCGCGGCTGGTGAGACTGTCAGAGCTTCCCACATTCACATTCGCCTGTGCGCAATGGCACCGAGCGCTCCCATGCTTCCATCGCTGCGCTGGACGCGATGACCGGATAACTTTTACCTCTGCACTGATGATGCTTTTCTCGATGGCATCCCATGCGTCCTTTACTGGGAAACTGTAACAGGTATGTAAGTTTGTTGACTTATGGAATCAGTAAACCTCTTATTTTATTTTTATTTTATTATGCTTCTGCAGTTGTTGTGCGTTAAATTGAATTCTTATCTGCTGCCTTTTTTTTTTGATAAATGGCTTGTTGTGCATGTGTTCAGAAAGGTGTGAAAATTGTCTTGGCTAATCCTCTGTGTGACTTGACAATGTTTTGACCTCAATTTTCCTCGAAGAGTGATTTTAAATCGTGATAATGTGCGCGATCACGGGGTCTAATTGAATTTTACGATCGAGGATTGGCTCAAATTAAGATTCCACGGCACCTAATACATTAACATTAGGGGAAAAAAACTTTGCTGATGTTAAGGTTTTTTTTTGCTGCATAACCATTGTTAATTAATCCAGAATTACTTTCATTACTGAGCATTCTGTGGGCATATGTAACTAAACACTGCATACATGTGAGTGTGTGCATGGATTTGAGCGACCATTATTTCCCTATTCACAAACACTGGTACTGATTCCTGCACTCTTACAGTCAGGTGTTGTTTAATATGGGAGGGGGGTTGAACCAACAAAACAATAAGTGGGAAATCAGTTTCAATTAGCACAAGCACCTTAAGAAAGTAAGAACAAGTAAGCAAATCATGTAATGGAGCACTTTGCAGCCTTGTATCACATCACCAGTGGCCTAGGATTAATAATTCATGTGTGTGTATGATCATGTGTGTTTGTGCATTAATGTGGTTTTATGAATTGTATTCCTTGTATTATCACACCTCATTTCGGACAAACTCAGCCGCCCTCGCTTTAGGAGACTTCAAGGTGATGGGTATCAGTGGCTGGTGTTGCCTAGCTTCTTCAGATTCTCTAGTAGAGAGTCCTATGATACTGGAGCCATTGGGGAGGAACTGAGGGGGGATTATAGACTGAGGGAATCTTTAAAAGGCTCCTGGGTAAGAGCCAGGTCTAAAAATGTTTCTCAGTATCTTTTCCCTATTTCTGTCACAGAAAGAGGATGGGAGGTGGGGCTGAATAAGATGGATCCGTTTTTATAACATCGGCACAGGTGTGAGCATTATCACAGCACTGTTATCTGGCTTCGAGCCAGAGAGGGTGGATTGGGAATAATGAGAGGAAGGATGGAGTGTACAGAAGCAGAGTCCGGGACCAAAGCCAATCGGACCTCTCAGGGTGGCAGCACTGACTTATTACTCCTCCCTGATGATCTAACCTCTGTGACTGCTCAGAGGCACATTGCCAGCCCCTCATTTACCTTACCATCTCTTCTTTCTTATTTCTGCCTCTGTTTGGCGTGTTCAAAGGCCAGGAAGGACGGGGAAACATTTGAAAGGCATGTTGGAGCAATCATAGATGCATTACACTGTAGATAAAGTTTGCTATAAGTGCATGAATTTCTGCTGAGTCTTTATGTAGCTGAATGTCCATACTGGAGCCAGAGAGCCGCACATCGAAGAGGCATCAATATGCTCTTACATTCCTCACTCAGCAGGGAAAAGGAAACACTTGTGCACAGCAAGTCCGGCACAACAAACATTAAAGATCTACAGCAAAGAATACTGCCGAAGTGCATTATGAGCCAGGTGAAGTTTCCCAGCAGGCCTCTGACCTGAAATGATCCAACCACTATTATCTGATAGCAAATATCGTCTTTCATCTGGATGGGGAAATAGGAGAAATGTTATATCTGTGTTTGTATGTCGATGCATAAGAAAGGGAGTTACATGATGAAAGGTTTAACACTAAACTGTACTTCATCTAGGTCTGCCAAACATCCAACCTCACATGTCACCGGGAAGCCTCCATGGCGATGTACAGCAGCACAGAGCAGCTCTGGAACGAATCAGACCACCTCAGATGGGAAGAGAGAAATGAGAGCTCGGAGGCATCAGAGCAGGATGAACGAAACTACTACGCCATGCTGTACTCGCTGCTCATCCTGGCCATAGTGTTTGGAAATGTGCTGGTGTGTCTAGCTGTGTTGAGGGAGCGTTCCCTCCAGACCACCACTAACTACCTGGTGGTCAGCCTGGCTGTTGCTGACCTGCTGGTAGCTTCTCTGGTCATGCCCTGGGCTGTGTACCTGGAGGTAAGTGGGTCAGGGTGTCTGTGCTAACAAACATTAGGGTCAAAATGCATTGGTTTGTGGATCCCAATTCTGTTTGTCCTATGTGGGGGTGGAACACATCTTATTTCATTTAAATGATTTCAAATTGGATGTTAAGTAGCACCACACACACTTCTGTGTGGGATAAATAACAGTTCAAAAATATCAAAGCTAACTCATTAAGAGAACCATGTATCCGCTTACTTTTAGCAAATAGCTAGCTTATTTTGTCACCAAAATGTTTCTGTTTATTTGAGCTATTGAGAAAATATTTAAACGGCAGCTTAGTTTGACAACTATTAATTGATTATTTAACAAACTTCTTCATTATTAGCCAACTCTTACAAAATCCTTTCAGCTAGCTACTCATTGATGCCAACTATACACGATAGCTAATGATTTTAGCCCTGTATTTAGCCCATATCTGTACGCAAGACATTTCAAATGTCAACGTAACCGTCAGTTTCAGCAGTTTATGTTTTACTTAAACTTTAAAATCAAGGTTTTTTTTATCAAAGCTTTTAAAATTACTTGGACTTTTTTGCTTGCCTGCTTTATAGTTTCACTACAATCTCTTATCTGAATTATGGTGTTTTAATTTTCTCTGGTTTCTGGGTAGACTAAGCCCCTGGAAACTGCAGGTATAGACCCTGGGGTATAGGTATAGGGTGTGCAAGAGAAAGGAAGTGCTTTGCAGTGGGTGGGGAGCCAACACTGGAGAGTAGACATTAGCAGAGAAAAAAGGAAAATAAGTTGTGTGAGAGACAAAGTGGACTTGTGCAACAAAAAAAAAAAAAAAAATGGAGAGCAGCAGTCCAGAAGAAAGATGAGGGTCATTTGGAGCTTATTAGATAGTGACAAACGTGTAGTTGATGGGAACAGTAAGGATGATAAAGGGTAGTTTAGTTGATGCTCCACTATTCATGTAGATTATACATAATTGCTAAAGGACATGTTGAATATAAATTAAAATTAATGTCTTCATTTGCTTTGAGGAAGTGGCTGAGCTTCAAATTCTGAAGAAGCAACTACCTCTGATTTAATTTTGATCAAACCTGTAAGGCAATCTGCTATTTATGGTAGATGTTAATTTTTGTTTTCGCTTCAAAGATTATTTGTGTGTCATAGCTTGATTGCTAATAGTTAATCTCTGCCTCTATCCATGGGTCACTTGCTGTTCAGTAACTCCATTAAAAGTACAAGCACACATGACCCTCAGGCATTCACTTTTCATCAAAATGACATGCTACACACTGAGAATGCACTGCAAAAGTGTCCTGTTTGTATACCCAGTCATACGAACCGGCTTGTGCGTGTGGGGAATTACATACTTGAAGCCCAGGGGTACCAACTGCTTTGCTCAAGGACAGGTGTTTGCATACATGAGGTCTAAAAACCATGAGGTAGAAGTCCAGTTATGTTTAACAAGCAGCCACCCTGCTGTCCCAGGTTTGCTTACTGTCAGCAGAGAGCTTCTTTTTTTTTTCTCACAGCATGCAGAAGATTCAACATCAGGTCAAGCAGAATAAGAAAATGAACACACTCATTGAGCAGAAGCAGACAAATTAAAGATGATTATCCTGTGAAGGTTTAAGGTAGACGGAAACCTCAACAGGATTCAGTCATGAGGTTCATTTCCATGCGGGCAGTCATGCTGTAAGAGCATGTGCTACAGTTTTTAATTTTAGAGTCCATGGGAGACCTTGCATAAGGAATGGCTCATTAAGAGTCACTAATGACACGTAATCATTATATTCATTAATTTAGCTGAAATGTAAAGGTCAGTCATATCGTAGATATTTAAAAAAACATACTAGGTTGCAGTGAGGGGGGAAACTTTATAATCGAAAGCACTGTGAGCACCAGCACCATAAAAACTTAATTTGGGATTAGTTTGGTGTGACCAAAGGGTCCCATGGTGTTCTTCTGCAGGCATGTAGCAGGCAAAGTGTCAGAGTATCGTTCTTCCCACCCTCAACATTTACTAATCAAACCTTTGAGTCATACAGCTGACACATAACTTGTACTTGAAGGAAGTTGTTGTATTGGCAATAACTGAGCTCTTACTTTGCTAAATTCATCCTAAATGATGCGGCTCTGCCTCAGGAAATCTACAACCTGCCACAGGAAACAGCTTCATTAACTATATTACAATGGCAACCATTTCCCTCTGAGGTCAAACCTAGGGTGCAAAGCTCAAATGCAGCACAGAGAAATACTTCGGTTCTTTCTCGGCACTACCCGATGGATGCGCAACTGGATAAAAAGCCACGGGACATCGATGCATAATTCATGTTAAAACAATATATAAGAAATCTTATTAGCAACCATTAGACAGCAGCTAGAACTAGCATTGTTACCCCTCCCTTACTAACATTTATGTGATATAGTGCAACATAATGGGAGTGAGAGACCTAAATCCTCTGCTAATGATAATGTTAGCTTAAAATCGGCGCATCTACTGTCTAGCTTTTTGGCTAGCTAATGTTTTGACATTGTGGCAAATACAGTTAAATTTTTAGTGAGGAATACACTCCGTTTTCATTTGTGTTGTGTTGAATGACACAACGGAAAACACAAGATTGAATGTTGTAAAAAAGTTTGTTGCAAAAAGCATGTTAATTATGCTAATCATTTTCACTTGGAAAACATTACAACACAAATTCCCTCCTCTCACAGATGCTCAATCTTCTGTCCTAGTCACGACATTATCTGCTCCTGCTGCGTTTTTTTAATGAAACATTAAGCATACTTTATGACTGTGACCATATAGATCCCATATTTTTCATCCCAGTCAATACGAAGAGTATTCAGAGCCCCACTGAGTCAGCATCACAGTCCCACATCGTGCACACAATGTTCATCATAAACCTCCATGTGTGCTCGTACTTCTTTGAGTGGGCTGTGACTGAGTACAAACAAGTAACTCTGTACATTCTGTACATTTACTTCATGTATTAGTGTTATTTCTATCTTAGCAGCACCAAATGCCCGAGCAAAGATTAGAAAGATGAAAGTAACAACCTGTTACGAGGGTGCTTTGTTGTCTCTTTGCTCAACCAGAGTGATGGGCAATGTTTATGAGCAGGATTGAAATTAAAGTTTTAATAGAGATTCTGCTTCCATGATGAGAGAATTTTGGAGATATTAAAAGAGAATTGATGCCACAGAGGCAAAGATATGCTGGTATCATCCCTTTACGGCGTCCCAATTCCATATCAGTATCAGTGTGGGGCATACCATCCAAATGCAGTTAAATGTATCACTTTTCTTTATCTAAAATCTTTCTGCTTTAAAAAGTTTTCTTATTTTTGCAGCTTTGCATTTTTTCTGTTGCTCATATAGGTTACAATAATTTGTTGATTAAGTTTTCACTATCAGCACACATAAATCACGTGTTTAGAAATACTGACATGCATATAGCACTATTTGCACACTTCTTATTACTTTCTCACAAATGTTTATTAATGCATAGAGTTAGTAAGGGTCAGGCTGCTAAAATGCAGGTCTCTCACTTCCCATGGTTTAATAGTATAATAAATCACATCCTCACTGGCTGCTGAAACATCCACATCTTTACAACTCAGTAACACCAGTATGCAGCAGGACGAACACACTAACATTCTTTGTCCCTTGTTTTCTTATCCGCTTTCTCAAAATTAAAGAAACTCAAAATTCAACCAGCCAATGAGGCGAATAGGAAGTTTCTTAAACAACACATTTGAAACCAGGCATTTAGTCCAACATTAAGCATGATGGAAAACGATGCATGATGGAATGTCACTACATTAAAAATGTTATACTTAATCCTATATGTTCTGTAAACAAAACAGCACATAAATAAATGATTACATGTCAAATAATCTAATTGCAAATCAATGCAAATAGCTCCAACATTAAAGATGTGACCAGGTCATGTTTTGTGTAATGTATTGTGACAAATGTGGTAAATGCAAAAGATAAGATACGATAAGATGAACTTTATTGTCTCAGTGGGACTTTTGCCTTGGACATCACAGTGCTCTCATGCAGTAGCAAAATATATGATATATATACCCAAGTAAATGACTAAAACCATAAATATATAATAATTAAGAAAAGTAATGAACAGTGCAGGTACAGCTACACATCTACACACATACTCACACCCACCCACTCGTACATACATATACACTCCTTACAGCTTAGTGTTGAGGGCTTTGATGGACAAGGGGACAAAGGACATTTTTAAACGGTTGTTCCTACTTAAGGGTACCCTGTATCGTCTGCCTGAGGGGAGGAGCCAGTACTCAGTGTGAAGAACATGAGATGGGTCTGAGATTGTTTTTTGTGCCTGTTTAATTATGGTTTGTTGAAAGATGTCCTGGAGGCTGGGATGTTGATGGACTCCCATGATTTTCATGGCTTTTCTGTGTGAGTCTGTTGATTTGGGCCTTTGATTGAACAGTCAAATTTCCAACAATGCAGAGATATCGTCTTCTCAGGAAGGGCAGCCTCTGCTGCACGATGGAACAAACAGCTTCCACACAAGTTTGTTGTCTTTGTGGATGCCGAGATATTTGTAGAACTCTACCTGTGTTATAGTGTGATCATGGATGACCACTGGTGAGTGATTACCAAGAGACCCAGGGTCGAACACCATCTCCTTTGTTTTTTTTGTGTTAGAGGAGATGGTGTTTGTCACAACACTGCACAAAAGTTGCTGATGGTTCTAGGTTCTATTTATTTCTATATTTGTAAATGGCTGTTTGCCGGTCTGTGTATTTTTTGTATGTTCCTGCCACCTCTCTGTGCAAGTAGGCGTCTATTCCTCTCGAAGACGAGAGATTCAGTAGTCAGGCCAAGGAGCTTGGGTCCCATTCATCTTTGTCAGATAGTTATTACCAGCCATTACAGAGCCTAAGTGAAAGCCTGTCAGTCTGAGCAGGACTCGACGGGGAAGGTGTGTGTAGGTGGAGGGCATTGTTTGGAGTGTTATTGGTTTAGAAAGGGGTTACCGTCCTTTCTGAAAACAGGAAACTCTGGAGGTTAATAAAATCCGTAGTTTGAAACATCTTGATTCCACTTCCTTTTTCCTTGCATCATGACACATTAACACTTAATCACCTTGTAGCTTGTGTTATATGAGGACAAGACCTGTAAGCTGGCAAAACGTGGAGATATTCATGCATTGCAATTGTGATTCCCTGCACTCAGGGTTGGAAGGTCTATAATATGCTGTTAAATGTTGTTATAATCTCATACTGCTGTGGGCTTTGTTTGTCAATTGTCAAGAGATTGACCAGAAAAAAGACAGTGAGAAATGTTAGTAGGCTATTCAGCCACTTAGCTAATGCTATGGTTAGCTAGGAAGAAGCTCTGGAAAATATTGTATGATATAATAGGAAATGTGTAGGCTATACTTGTTTCTGAAAATGAACATATTTGATAAAAGTTATACTCATCAGCTCGGGTTGAATGAAGAAGCTAAACATTGACATTGATTACCTTCTGAAAAGGATATGATAAGGAAAGTCGTAAAACACTTAACATATTAGCTACTATCAGACAATAGCTAATATTAGCAACAAACTACTTCCTTGCTAACATTACTAGCGGCTAAAAATGTTCACATATACTGTCTATTGTTTTTTACAACATCATCAAAGGGATATGTTAGCATACAGCAACGTACTAGCTAAGAGTTTTTTAAGCTAGGCAGCTAAATTGCCTTTTGAAAGTTTCATGTTATACGACATGAAAAGCATTTTCAGAATAAATTGAGTAAAATCTAAAATGTTGTTAACCCCTAACCATCATAAAACACCTAATGTGTTTAATCAACCACTTTGTTGCTCACATTACAATTAGATAGGATTTAACACGTTTCTGTTATTTCTACAAAGCAATGAAAAGGTAATATTAGCGTTCAGCCACCTCCTAGCTAACAGTAATAACAAATACGATACAAAATATGTCCTAATGTCAGTTTTTCGTATTTGCTGCAGTTTGGTGAGGATATTGTGAAAATGCTTACAGATTTCTAATATTGAGACCAATTAAAGCCTAAAGAGCATCTTGGCATAAAATGCAGTATTTTTTGGTTCCCCGCCCGGAGTGTAATTTGAGATGAAAAATGGCTGCTGTTTTAAGAGGTGAATTTTCCATACCTCCATGTAAACATTTTCTCTCCTACGCCTTTCCTTTCTGTCACATGTTTTTGAGCGTGTGCGTTCATAGCCTGCTTCACAGGAAAGAACTGAAAGAGAAATGTGCGTTGTTAATCCTCCTGTCTGTCCTGTGCAGGTGGTCGGCGGTGCCTGGCTTTTCAGCCGGCTCTACTGTAACATCTTTGTCACGCTAGATGTGATGATGTGCACCGCCAGTATCCTCAACCTGTGTGCTATCAGCATTGACAGGTGAGTGTGCTCTGTTTGTGTGTGTGTATGTGTGTGTGTGTGTGTGTGCGTTTACCTTCTAGGTGCAGTCACAGATGTTCCCATGACATCTCCTGTGTGTCACCCACGTGAGGTTGCTGTATCTCCAGGTGTTATTCTATTCTTCACCTCACCTCATAGATTTTTCAAAACTTCCCTGAGAGAGACACTATCTCCCCATCTTGAGTCTCAATATCTTGGTAGATGTGTGTACATGTCTGTGTGTCAGCAGGGAAGGCAGAAAGTAAGACTTATACACTCTGGTCTTAATTTGCTGTTCTGAGTTCAGACTTGCTTATGTTTTCAGCTAGGCTAATTGCTGCCATTTGTTTGCATTAATGCAGAAAAAAACCATTACTCTATATGTGTACCCAGTTTTTACATTATTTATTTGCTTAGTTTTTTTCTCGTGTCACAGGTTAATATTTAATAGCTCTCGAGAATCTTTGAACTTGTAAGCCAGAGGCAACAAGAGTTCATGGATACATGAATACAGCATGGCAGGTGTCATGGGGATGTATCTGTACATATACAAAGGAGAATTGTTCTACCCTTTGTAAGACTTTCTGATGAGTGCTTTTTAAATTAAGCTAGTGTCATCATGTACAGCTCTTGATTATCAGCATGGCACCAGAAGGACTTTTCCCTTCTTACGTTAAATAACAAATAAGGTGGCTCCTGTGTTGTTAGTTTAAACATATTAATTATTTCCTTTAATTATTGAAAACGTTTAAACTAATTGATTTTGTAACTAACAATATATTAACTCCACAGCACCAAAGGACAAACAAGTAAAGCGTTGCTGATAAAAAAGAAGTAAAGCTTTTGTCACCAGAGCCAGATACTTTCCCTCAGGACTTGGTAAAGACCCAAAGAGAGGGATAAGGGAGTGAATATTGGAATAACATTTTCCAGATGGTAGAAAACATAAAACTAACGAGTAAGTTGTTTCATAATCCGCTTGATGTGTAAACAGCAAGCATATGAACTTACACATGTGATAAAATATACATTTCATAAGTCAATGTAACATTTACAAATTGTTGTATAATTAGGGTAAATATTTATATAACACAATACATTCCATATTTTGTCTTGATTAACGCTATTGTACAGTATCACTTACTTTGTAAGGTGCTAAATCAAAGCAAAGCACTGATCACCTTCTGTGACATTGATTGTGTTTAACAGACGCCATATAGCCTTTGTGACAGCATTGTGTATCTACAAGCTTATCTGATAAATGTTGCTTTATAGGAAAGATATATTTTCACCTGGTTAAATAAATCAACACACCAGGCTGTAACATTTCTGAATAATACACTAGAAGATACAATTTCACATTCAACTTCAAGGTGAGGTGCACTTTTGTTTGACAGTATTTACTGTGTAGGTCATGTTTTAAGTGGTTTCTCAGATCTGAGGAGGCGAGCTTCTGCGCACATTTAAGAGTTTAACATAAAGCCGCTCTTGATCAATAAATCATGTATATTATTGTATACTTCTTCCACCACTTATTCTGCTTTGCTTTTATTTAAACACACGACAGCATCGTAGGAGGGTTCAACAGGGGGGGAGGAATATTTTGAGTGAATGTCTGCGCTCTGGGTTTCGCCTCTGCATTTTGCCCAGAGAGGATCCAGTGTAATTAGTCTGATGAGGATAAACAATCCTGGCAGTTATCTGGCTCTAAACAACATAACATCACATCCATTTCGGGTCGGGGTCCAGAATAATTGTTGTTTCTTCTAAGCTATTGCTGAGCCTATTTTTCCCGGGACTCATTATACACTCTTGGCGTACAGTGTGCTGATTAACTCTTAAATCAAGCTCCACTAAGTTTATTGCTGAATACCCAAATTGTTTGAAAATGTCTGGTTTGCTGCTCCACTGGTGGTATTTATATTACTCACTTTCTCCCAGCAGTGTATTTCTTGGAACCCTCGAAGTCTAATTCTTTTCAGGGAGGCTCTTTTATTAATATATATATATATATTTATCAGAACATTTTCTTCATTGAAATCAATCAATCAATCTTTATTTGTATATCTCGAGACAATTTACGAGAAGCAGGTAAAATACCTTACTCTTTGTTTTTTAATATTACAAAAGAGCAGGTTAAAAGACTTTACTTAATGCTATATTACAAAGACCCGGCTTAATCCATCATGAGCACTTTAGCAAAGTAGCAAAAGTTACACTGGTAAGAAAAAACTGCCTTATTAAAAAGCAGAAATCTTCAGGCCGGATCCCAATGTCACTTCCAATCCATAGAAACATGCAAGCAAAGACCCTAATGTGTGTGTCTCTGCAGGTACACAGCAGTGGTGATGCCCGTCTTGTACAACACCACCCATCGCTCCAGGAAGAGAGTTTTTATGATGATTGCCACCGTCTGGGTGCTGGCTTTCGCTGTCTCCTGTCCCCTGTTGTTTGGCTTCAACACTACAGGTCAGGTCAACAACATTCAGAGTTCACCTTTTTCGTCTAGATGAGCAGAGAGTCAAAAGTAAAGCAGAGTGCAGAGTAGAACGCAAGGCGCGAAGGCAGTTGTTGCGAGAATCAGGGTCAGACTTCACTCTGATAGCTGTGAAGGGTCAGCGGTGGGACATGAAATGCAATCCCCAATGGGATCCATCAAAATTCAGCAGCCCTGTACTACTCAGCATGTGTGAACATGTTTAATTGTGTCTCCTGTGACTCTGTCTAGTAGTCACTGATAACTGGAGCATGTTGAATCTGAGGAACATGGGAGCTCCTCAGGTAGGAACAGTCTTAAGTCACTCTTCAGAGAAGCTCAGTGGGAGAAAAGAGGAAGGTAAGGTAGATAAAATGACTTCATGTTAGATTTGGCCTTTTTAAATCCTATCAAAAAAATCATTTAAATGGTGAAAAGAGAAAACATCAGTAGGCACAACAGAGAGGATCTTTCCCACAAGTTTGACAATCATGATGACAAAATAAAGGTGGGATAATAAACATAAGCACGAGTCTCTAAGGGATATTTAGGGGGATTATATCTGGTCTATACAACCAAAAATTGGATTTCCTGATCACATGTTCGCCATTTGACCAGAGTGACGTAGGAACAAGAATAATCGACCAGAAAAACAAAAGCTGGACAGAGAAACACCAAGACGTCAGGCGATGCCCTGAGATAGATAGATGCATGGCTTCACATACACAATGGCGAGCATAAGTGGGACACAATGTAAAGCTACACACAGAGATAAAGGCGTTTTGTTTAGTCCATTCACACTGATGCATAACAATGGCTTGTGATTGAAGGAATCTCGCTGTTTTGTCAGAGTGCAACCAGCCATTAGCAGAGGAAGGACGAACACATGGGTTCACATCAGGTCCAGGAGAGATACTTTATCATCCTTCAAGAGAGTAGAATTGAAATAGAGGACCTTGACAAGACATATTATGTATATGAGACAAACAAATGACTTCATAATATGAATGTTGACACTGAAGGTGGTTTGGAGTGTGCCTAGAAATAGATTGCTCCCGTCTGTTCCTGTTGTCATCTCTTTGTGTATTCGGGTATGTGGTATTGATCCAGAGTAACATCCAGGGAGAAGCAAATCACCGCAGTTTGTTCATGCTCCTGACATGCAATATGCATGTCTCAGCTGTGGTCAAGGCCTATGCCCTTTTTTTTTCCAACTTCAATTTACAGCACTAATAACCCATCTGATAGATATTTAACTCTGGAATTATGATTGAATAATGATCGATGCACTTATTATTATGTCAAATTGTCTTCTATGCTGAATTTATGACACAATTATGGCTGAATCAATCATCCCTCCATCACAGAGTGGCTGCTCTCAGTATACGCAAGCAGGGTAGAATTAAGTATGCATGCAGATTATATAAAAGGGACAAGCCAATAAAGGTCATTTTCAAATTAGAGAGCATGCACCGGGATCACAGAGGTCGGCTGTACACCACACTACCTGTCCCTGTTATTATCCCCCTGATTTGAAAGCTGTCTCGCATAATGATGGTTTATTTTCTGATGTAGATGACCCTTTGGTGTGCTCGATCTCCAACCCTGAATTTGTGATCTACTCCTCTGTGGTGTCCTTCTACCTGCCGTTTATCGTCACTCTTCTGGTCTATATCCGCATCTACGTCTTCCTTAGGATGCGACGGAAGAGGATCACCTTCGGCCAGGTCAGCGGGAAGGTGCAGCCAGGCTCGACGCCGCCATCTGTGGTGAGATTGCATTTTGATTTAAGGCTTGGCCTCTATTTCCTCTATTTCTCTGCTTCTAAACTTGTTCTTTCTAATAAGCCACCCTTTATGGGGGTGTAAGGATTTAGCTGTTGATTTCAACATTTTTACTCTCGATCAAACGTTTACAAATCCCTTGTAAAATCAGGTGTTAGTTACCCGATAGTGGCAAAGCTTTAGTATAATGTTTTTAGTAACTAAACATATTATTTATGACTGCTGACTTGATGTCTTTTGATTATCGTATATTGGCTTATCTTCAATAATAACAGTTATAACTGTAGACCTGATCATTATAATAATAAATAGAACACTTATTTTTTAAGGTAATTATTGAATATTGATGATTAATGAGCCACAGATTTTCATATCTAACAACCAAAAGCTTCTACTTTCTGATCTAAAAAGCTGTTTGTTTTTATTACCCATCAGTACAGCCATTAGTTACAACCTATAAAAGCCTGTGAATTAATAGAAGATGGGACCTAAATTGCCAGTTGCCTACTTCCTGAAAAAATATTTTTCTTCATATGCAGCGACTTTATATTTTTCATGTAGTTTCAGTCAGTCTCACTCATTCAATCACATCACGCCTGTGACTTGCAAATTACGAATGACCTTGATATTGCATTTATTCTGTTGGACGCCCTCACCTTGCCTTTTCCTTTTAAGAGCACATCTTTTAAATGCAATTCCTCCTCCACGTCCCCATAACTGACACTATTAGAGTATAAAAATACCCTGCTGCTGTCAGAAACAATGGCTGTTTTTCTTACGTGCATGACTTTCTCTAAGGTGTTTGCTGGTTAAAAAAAGTTCTGACGAGATGTCAGAGGAACCCAGGAATGTAACGTTTCCTCTAATAGGAAAGAAAAGCTTTGTGCTTTTTTTTTTTCCCAGGCTGCTTTGTAAATTTAGGCTGAGTGGAACAGGCCTGTCAGGTAATCACAGTAAAGTGTTTGTATAGCGATTACAGTAATAAGCAGCCAACACAGCTGTCTATGTAAACTGAGGCTTTCTAATTAAAATGGACTTTCAAGTTGAAAGTAGTTTAAATAAAGGGGACATATTATGATATTTATTTAATAGGGACAATGCAATTTAACATAATTTCAATACAAAGCATGAAACTGATGTGCTGCATAAAGAGTATATAGCTATTGTTAATTTCCAACTCGAGTCCCCAGTTGGGCCTTTGTGTAAACATCAGATTAAAATGTACAACATTCAGTTACATAAAACCACATAACATGATATGAGGATACATTAAAATACATCTACAACAATACAAATGTTATAAACCAGTTTAAAATGAAGTTTGAAGATATTAATTAAAAGTGGGTACAGCTCTGGCTTGCTTTGAGCATTTCACCTGTTTTGTAAAAGATTTTAAGTCGGACATAAATTTTATTTCAGGTGGTAATGTGTTCCAGAGTTTGCAGCCTTTGATGGAGAAGGCTGATTGACCAAACGTAGATCTACGATGTTGTACGCTACAGTCTCCGAAAATCCATGTTTACAGTGTTTTTGAACATATATTTGGGTAACCTGAGTGTCTACCGACCCACAAAATGTGAAATAAACCCATGCAGTCCTATGTTTGTGGTCTGCATAAGTCTTACAACACTGAGAGAAATGCTCCGTTTCAAATTTGCTCAACTTGTAACATCACAAGTGGGATTCTGGTCAAAAAAATAAATACCCTCCCCTCTCCTGGCATCTCCACCCATGGACTCCACCCCCAGCCTAGAACAAAACTTTTGCGCAGGTCTGCCATTTTTATTCTCGCTGCAGAGGAGTGATGTCTACCAGGAAAACTCAGCGGGGGCTCATTAAAGAGACACACACACCAAAACGGAGCGTTCTGAGAGAGCTGGTTCATACAGGGTCACAAACCTCCTCTGGTGCTTCATTCATGTTATATTTTGACCAAAGCACAGCACAGATGTTTCATTTAGACCACAGGGGGACTGTTTGAAAAGGTGGAGAAGGGGGCTATGTCCTCTTTAAGAGAATTGTGTTCAGTTCTGTGTTTCGGAGGAGTTAAATATAAATAGATTGATAGATGGACAGGCCATGACTAAGATGTTGTTCTTAAAATAGTGAAGTAATGACAGTGCAAAACAGCTGTCAGTTATTTGATCCCGCCCACCACTCTAATATTTGCCCCAGTTATATCTATCAAATAACAACACTGTCTTTTAACCAGGGGCAAGGACACAGGGTCAGATTCTGTTCAGCTATGTCAGCCCTATGTTCAAACTACGGAGTATAATAAAGGCGTGGGGATAGGATTCGTACCACTCTAACGTTCCCCTTCATTGCATGCAAATACATAATGGGCCAACTATTTAACAGCAGGTTGCAGATAATTGGTTTTGGTTGAGCCTCAGTGGGCACACCTGTTGTAAGATCCAAGCACTGCAGAGGTACAGATTGAGAGCGTTATAATGGGAAAAGTGTTCATGATGGAAAGGCCTCTATCTTCCTTTTCGGACTCTAAGTGAGACATGCAGTGTTTGCATGAGGAGTGAGAGTGACTGAAAATAAAAGAGATCCTTCAGTCCATTGATATCTCTTGTATGATTTGCAGACAGCTAACAAGATTTGCTTAATCAAAATAAATATAAATTAGATGAATTATAGAGTTCCCAAGGGAATAACAAGAAAGATCTGTTTCTTTGTTTGATGGCGTCTGGATGTTTGGATGAGAAAGGTTGAGCATTTATCTGGAAAATATTTGAATATCTTCTCTCCTCTAGGAGACCTGTCTACAGGAGGAGACTCCCAAGGCGAGGCAAGACCTGTCACCCATCCGAATTAAAGTGGTGGGTTTATTTCAAGGCATCACACAAGCATCACATATCTTGTATTGATTTTTTTTTTCCAGTGCTTTAGTGCACACGACAGTTCTGTTTTTTGCTTTTCACGTGTGTCTGTCTGTGTTTATATTCATGAACACTTTTTTTGTTCTGCTCTGTTGGCAGAATCTGAGAGGATGCAGAAATTGTGATTCTAAAGCGTACCTTGTTGGATTGTCTCACCTGCTCACTTGTCAGCCGAGCAAAGTCTGTACAGGATGCACTGCAGCCCCTATAATCCTGGTATACAAAACTGGTCAAAGACGAAGAGAATTGCAATCTGTTAATTAAAAAAACAATGTGTGAGAAGATGAATGTTTGAATTTCTGGCCAGTGTGGAGGCACATGTTGCACAATACTTAAAACGTGCCTTTCTTATTACTCCAAAGGTGAAAAGCTCTTAGGCTGCTTTGTTGAATTTATTGATGTTTTTAAAAGTGCAACTACTGGTACAAATATGGGCTTTAGAAAATGAAAGGGGCTTTTACAGCTAATACACAGATAGTCATATTGATGTGTATTGAGTACTAACTTTGATTTAAAATCTTGGATTGGTGTTTCAGGAAGAGCTTTTCCACCAATTTCAGTCCATCTGAGCAGCGTTTCTAAGATAAATTGTCCATAACCTTCTATTTGTACAGAAGTGTACATGCTGAAGAAGCGCTCAATTTCTGATGTTTTCATAAAAGGCTCAAGAGCAAAGAACTGTAAGCAATTTATGACCTTTGTGGAATTTGGGAATGCAGAACAACATAGGTACACAACACTGGGACATCGGTGGCCTAGTGGTTAGTTCGAGCACCCCCATGTACTGTTGTCCTCAAAGTGGGCGGGCTGAGTTCAAATCCGACCTGTGGCTCATTCCCTGCTTCTCACCTCAAATTTTCCAACTCTAAAAAGCAGAAACATACAGTAAGTACACAAAAATGACACATTATAAAGTTCAACAAAAAGCTTTGAACACAATAACTCAACAAGCAATATTTAGTCTTAGTCTTACCGACACACAAAATTCCAAATTCACCCACAAAATATGCAGGTCGGATTAGAGATTACAAAAGCGCCTCTCTGTTCTATGGAAGCGATTAGTGATCAGAATTCAAATGATAAAGCTAATTTGAAAATTCAAATGCATTAACAGAAGAGTGTATTATTTGACTCAAAAATAAAATTCTGATTAATTTATCTAATTTGAATTTTAGTTTTCAACTTCAAAAATGCACATTCTTTGACTAAATTAAAATGAGGAAGAAAATGGCATTTGCTTTATCTCTTTCAAAAAATGCCCCGCTAAGTCTGTATCATAATTCAAATGAAAATACAGTAATCACTGGCTTGTTGCTGACTTTGTCTGCCATGTGGTAAATGTTTGATGTGAAGCACCAGCACAAGCTGTTGATCAGAAATATCTTTTCAGAAGAGTTCTACCTGCTGCAATTGTTCAGATTGAAGTAAAACACTAAAGCTGCAGGACAGAAATAAAAATAACCAAAACAATGAGCTGGAAGATGCTTAAACAGTCTATGTGGCAGAGAGGAACTGCAGAGCTGGGAGTTTGTTTTGTCAACTGCAACCTTTAAAATGACATATAATAAGTTGTTCCTCCATTTACATAAAAAAATACTTTAAACAGCTTGAATAAGTTTTAGAGATGTAATCTTGTCAAACATTTTTACTTGTGCTTGAATATGTATGCTATGCTATTCTAATATGTATGAGTATGTTTTGTCCTGACAGCAGAGTGTGGAGCCTTCAGGTCCATCCAAGCACAACCTTCTGTCGGGATGCCTGTGGGGGAAACGCCCAAAGACGGGACCTGTGGAGAACTTTATGCTGCCCCCGGTGGACATGCAGAACTGCTGCAGCATCAGCCACGCTTCCTGCGGACGCACAGAGCTGGAGCTGGACCAGGAGCGACGGGAGGAGGAGGCCGAGGCGCACAACCAGAATGAAAAGCCTGCCATCAGGATGGGCTGCGAGGTGAAGGATCTGTCCAACGGACGAACACACACGTCCCTGCGGTCGACCCCTTATTCTCACAACAATCCACGATTCAGGAGCATGCACGCGCGGGAGAAAAAGGCCACACAGATGCTCGCCATTGTTCTTGGTAAGTTGGGACTGTAAGCTGAGGAAATGATAATGTAAATGTCATGGTTATGCAGACAGTATTATAAATGAAAAACAGGCAGAGTTACTCATTCAGCTTTAAGTCCTTTAACATTTTACAGACAGACTTTTGTGCCATGCTCACCTGGTCACCTGTTCTGCCCTCGTGATGGCATTGGCACATTTGCTTCCTCCGTGTGCATTTGCTTCACATTTTGTAGAGCCGAAATAAATCAACCTGAAATGTCAACATAAAAATGTCTGGCTAGTTTGGGGTTCACAGTGTGTGTTCAGACACACGCTGTAGCTCCTGACACAACTTCCACACGCTCTAATTATCAGGCAGGTTCCTGGAAGGCCGGTCCAGTTAGGCCTGGCACGGCATGGATCTCTCTAACAAAAGTGTAATCAGAGGTGTCTGATTACGTTACGCTGCTGTCAGTGATAAGTCTGGCACACACAGGAAATTATCGCCGTCCTGCCCACTTCCCACCTGCTTTTCATCCGGCTGACCACTGCTTTGCTGGGATCTTGACCCCAATTAGTTTTATCAGCGTTTCAACAATGCTGCAGCATTTAAAGTCGGTTATGAATAATAAACTGTGTCCTGCTGGCTGCTGTTCTGTGTACAGAAAGTGTTTTTTAATTGACCCTTTTCAAGGTTTTTCCTACCGAGCACATTACAACAGCAGATTAAACCACTTCAAAATTCAAAGTCACTTATGAAGCATAAGGTGTTTACACAAAAGCAAACATAAAAAGTCCAACTGTAGTGCCAGCTGCAGGTTTTTCTCCTAAAATAAAAGTGGATGGAAGATTTCATTGGCTTGTTTTAGATAGTATAATTAGCTAACATGAAGCTCTATTAACAGAATCAACATGTAAATGTAGAATCTGTACATGCATGACTAGACTTTGATATGTGGAGTGTTCAGGTTTCTCTTTGTAGTCTTTTGACCATTTGTGTATCTGCAGGCTTTGATCGACGCAAATCCCGTCCGCAATAATCTGACAATGATATATTTATGATCAGAGTAATCCAGCACACGCCATGATTGTTCAGAATGACTTCAAAGTTGAATGCATATGAAACATTGGAGCAAACAACCCGTTTCGCATAGTGGCTTCCGTTTGTTTTCGCGGTCAGTTGGGAGAGAAAAGCCCTAGCCTGGAGTTTGATGAAAAGAAAAGACAAGAACATTGAAAAGAAGGGGCTGGTTTTCATGACTGGAAAATACAAGGCCGGGTAATCTCACGTGCACGTTTGTCTGCCAGGCTACAGGCCTTGTGCGCCCCGGACGGCCTTGCGGTGAGTGACAATCCGATGCGTCGTCCGTGAGTTAAAATCTTGGTTCATTGTTGGATTTCAACAAAACAGCTAACAACCGGTTTGATTCGAGTTCAAGGGGTGTGGGTCGGCTATCAGGTGCAGTAACGTTTCTTTCTGCTAGTTGGAGTCTGCACATGTGATCTCGCTCAGCAGCTGCCGCTTCACCTGAATCCTTTCACATCTTTTTAAGTAGACACAGCCCACACTCTGTTCACACCTCATAATGGTGTGTCTAAGACTACTGCGGCAACACAGTGAAGTTTTAACAAAGACCCATTCTTTATTTCCCCTATGAAAGCCAGTCCAAGGTCATTTACAAACTTATCAGAAAGGAAACAAAAGAAACCTTAACATTCCCCGCCAAAACTAGTGTCCAATAAATTATAACAAGATAAAAAAGCAGCCTGTATTATACAGCCTGTATATTAGGGTGGTCAGCCTCCTTATTATTGTGAAATGTCAAGTAATGGCTGGTTATACTTGTAACAGTGTTTTTATATATTATTCTTGCTTTCCTATGTTTTCTGTTTCACACTTCTAAGAGAAAATATTAGACATATTTTAGATTTAAGGATACCTCATTAACAAGTTTAGCTTGAGAATTTAAGTAAATACCAGGAATGTGCCGCTAACTTAAAATACAGGATCATTAAAACTCCTGCACAGTGGATGTGTTTGTGCTGAACATCATTTTTCACATGTGGTCTTGCAGCCCCACATAATTGGCTGATGATGATTGTCACATTATACATTAAAGTGATATTAGAAGTAATGCTTTGTTATTACCATATATTAAGAACCTAATGTTACAGAAGACAATACGCTGTTAACCCGGTGCTTACATGTGTGCTCTTGTGTTTCCTGTTTCATTCTGCTCTCTGGCTGCTCCAGGAGTGTTTCTCATCTGCTGGCTGCCTTTCTTTGTGACTCACATTCTGAACACCCACTGCAGGACATGCTACGTGCCTCCTGGGCTTTATAGTGCATTCACCTGGCTGGGGTATGTCAACAGTGCCCTCAACCCCATTATCTACACAACCTTCAACATCGAGTTCAGACGGGCCTTCATCAAGATCCTCAGCTGCTGATGGAGACAGAGCACCAGGAAATTAAAATGGAAATGAGGCTGTGCACTTGAGCAGCAACTCTCTTTCCATACATTTTATAAACTGTGACCACAGATGTACGCTGGTAATGGATAAGGGAATTAAAGCTGCTTCACATCCCAGCTTTACAGAAACAACAGGATAGCAGACACTTGGTTTTGCAAGAAACACAAACAAACAGGGATTCTCTTTTTCAAAAAAAGTTTTTGCTCCCTCACTGGGCTGGGAGCCCATTTGAACAGTATTACTTTTCAGACAAGACACTTGCATACAGTCTAATTAAAAGCACAAGGCGTTGGACCCACTTGTACAATATGGGAGCTGTTCATCTGCACAGGATTTCCAAATCAATGTATGTTTAGAAGCTCTTTGGATCACTGGAGCCACAATGGAGCTTTAAGGCTGATACAGTAAATTGATTGCTTAGCAGTGAGGAACTGCGTCCTCATGCCCACTGCAACCACAGTGTGTGGATTAACTGATGTTTCTCACTTCCCCTGATCACTCCGCCTCACCATCAGAGCCGTCAGTAACTCACCAGTGCATGCACAAATCAAATTTCGGAGGGTGCTCCCTTGAATGTGAGGAATCGCATTGGTCTCGGCCAAGAGTCACTCTATTTTAAGGATTGTCATACATATAGATGTGGAGACATTTTGCTCAATGTGGATTCATAGAAAAATGTAACATTTTTGATGTAATGCAGAGTGAAAATCCTCTGTGTATTTTAAAGGGACTGTCTGATTATTGGCATCCCCCCCATTCATGATATAAAGCTGGCTACTGGCAGTTCTGGTGAGCAGATGAAAAAAGGAGCTTTGTGGTCTTAACAAATCAAGTTGGATTGTAAACCATGCAGGTCGTCATTGAGAGAGTTGTAAATAAAATAAAAAAAGATTAAATGTTTTACAAGCTTGAGATCATCCATCTATACATGTACTGTGGCACACAGCTTATGTTAGCATGTGTGCTTCTAAATGTTTTGACCAAAAGTGTCAGTGGGCTTTCTGGGAGGAACAATACAGGGACTAAGCTGAGCGAACAGGATATTTTGAGATTTAGAGACCGAAAAAAAAGAGGCGGAAAACAGAGGCACAGAACCAGGAGAGAAAAACAGGACGAGATAAAGGATGATGGGAGAGCTGGTAAAGAGTGAAGCCTAACAGATGAGAAATGGAGAGACAGAGCAAGGATCAAAGATGACTGCAGATGGATTGATAAAAGCTGCAAAAAAAAAAAAAAAAAAATGAAAGGAGGAGCAGGGTAGGGGTTGTCAGTCATTCTCAGCCTGCTTCTCAAGCTCTCTTATTTCTCTGAGAGGCATAAACACCTGCTCCCCCTGACACTCTGTGCCATTACGTCAACTCGGCCTCGTTCCACTGAAGATGCTTAAGGAAATGATGTACCAGGTGTGTTTGTGAGAGTGAAACCTTTCAGTCCTGATCATTGTATAGCTCCATAAATCGTAAAAATCAATAATAGTTTTATTCCTTCACTAAAAACTCTATTTTTAAAAAAAAACCACACTGATTATAATAGAAGCATATTAACAGGGGTGTCATCAGGACAAAAGATGCTGACGTCGAGATTTCACGGTGATCAGAAGAGACGCTCGCTCATCTGTCCCTTAATTGGATTTGAATAAGAATTAATTTGATTATGGATCTCATTGAGGGTGTTGAAGCTGCACAGCTGTGCACACATGTCTCTATATTATTTCCAGTCATTCAAATACACTAATTAAAGTCACTCATTCACCTCATACTGTAAATTATCTGCATATGAGTTGAAGGCCCCACAGGCTTTGGGCTCTCCTGTAGGCCGCAGAGACGGTGATGTTATTTATATCTAACTTTATGAAGCGTGTTTACATAAGGCTGATTGTTGCTTTAAAATAAAGAAAAATGACATTACTTTAAAAAATATATATTTGACCTTTATTTAACCAGGAAGTCCCATTGAGATTAAAAGTTGTCTTTGGGACTTCCTGGTTAAATAAAGGTAAAATATATAAAGTTTCTCTCTTTATTTGAAGGCTTTTTTGACATGTTTGGTATTCAAAGGTCAGATATTTCTTTAAAATATTGGATAAAAGTTTATTAGTTTTGCTCGCAACTAGAAATGCCCACTTGCTAAAATGAGTTGGGGTTTTTTGCAGGGGTTTTTTATGCATTAAATGTAGGAGTAACATACAAAGAGATATTTTAAACTTGTGGAATTCTTGATTTTATGGTGACTAAAGAACAGAACAATATTAAAAATGTCTGACTACTTTGTGTAGTGATTCTTAAGATATTGTATTATGAAGCAAAGTGATGAAATGACAGACTGAACAACAAACATGACTACAGTCTGTTAGAGTAAAAATAGAAAAAGGGATGTTATATTTGATCTTACATTAGTTACACGTCTGATTACTTCATCAGGATAAAATGTTATGAACATACACTGATACTCTACTTAAGCCCACACGTGTATGTAAACTGACACACAAATTAAGTCATTGGCTGTTAGAATTAGTTGTGTTCTTGTATGTGCAAGCACAAATGGGGTTTTACATTCAGCATGTATGAGCAGTGCATGATGGGACATGTGTAAACAAGTCTCAGTGAGTTGATATTTGATAAAAAAAATGATGAATGTGATGCAGCTGATATTCGATCTGAAACATTTCACTCCTTTACTTTTCATTTTACTGTTTAACCTCCGACTGTATATACAGATGGGCTACATGTCTCCACCTCCTCCCGTTGTACAATAATAAGGTCAAAATACCCCCTCAAAAACAAATATTTAACTCACATGTAAAACAGCAAAGAACCCTCAGGGTGGTACAGCCCAAATCAGAACAGGCTCTTGTGCTGGTTTGTAACAGACTCTCAAGGTTATGGAAAGTCTGATGACTCCTGTGGGGAAATGAAACCTGCTTCACATCCCAGCTTTACAGAAACAACAGGATAACAGACACTTGGTTGTGCAATAAACACAAACAAACAGGGATTTTCTTTTTCAAAAAAAGAGACTCACATTTATGCTGCCTCACTGGGCTGGGAGCCCATTTGAACAGTATTACTTTTCAGATACAGTCTAATTAACAGCACAAGGCGTTGGACCCACTTGTACAATATGAGAGCCGCTCATCTGCACAGGATTTCCAAATCAATGTATGTTTAGAAGCTCTTTGGCTCTTTGGAGTAAGGCTGGTAAATTGATTGCTTAGCAGTGAGCAACTGCGTCCTCATGCCCACTGCAACCACAGTGTGTGGATTAACTGACGTTTCTCACTTCCCCTGGTCACCCCGCCTCACCGTCAGAGCCGTCAGTAACTCACCAGTGCATGCACAAATCAAATTTCCGAGGGTGCTCCCTTGAATGTGAGGAATCGCATTGGTCTCGGCAAAGAGTCACTCTATTTTAAGGATTGTCATAAAAATAGATGTGGAGACATTTTGCTCAATGTGGATTCATAGAAAAATTTAGTATTTTTGATGTAATGCAGAGTGAAAATCCTCTGTGTATTTTAAAGGGACTGTCTGATTATTGGCATCCCCCCCATTCATGATATAAAGCTTGCCAGTGGCAAACTAGTTTTGGAAAGTCTGATGACTCCTGTGTTAGTTTGGGTTATGTTTCCTCTCGCTGTGCATTCGTCAACAGAGCTGTCAATCATGTTTCAATTCCCGTTTTTATGGACTCAAATAACTAATTAAAACGCTTAGAAAAGTGAACACTTGGACATGAATAAACATGATACGAACCAACTATAAAGACAGAAACAATGTTTGAGAAACATGTTCTTGTCATGTATTTTGTTTTTAAAGTTCAACTCATTTTCCATCTGTTAACATGGAGGCGGTGGAGTATATGACCTATACTGTAGCCAGTCAGTAAGAGGAGCTCTAATTGTTTTGGCTTCACTTTTTGGAAGCTGTAATGTCCTCCATCTTGTTATACCTCACTAATATCATTGCGTTCAACAGGAATTGTTTCTTAACCAGAGTTCTTTCAAAATAAAAGCTACTTTCATGAAAACTGTAGAAACCTATATTATAGAGAGATATGCTAAGAGCTGTAAAAAAGCAAAAAAAAACTTCAAGGGTAACATCTTTTATTAGGGTATCTCTATACTAGAGCTTCAATTTAAACTGGGTGATTTTTCAGGCTACGTGCACAAACTCATGTGTGTTTGTTCAATTTGGATTTAAATGTCCTATCTTTTGTTTTACATATGCTGCAGAGGTTTTTTTTTTTAACATGCAGGGCAATAACTTAAAGAGCAACCACTCCCGTAAATCTCCTTCTGCTTCTTCTCCTCGTCCACAGTGATATGAAAGCCTTTGTACATTTCTGTGGGTGGATAAACAGATGTGATCGGCACTCGCAGTGTTTAGCAGTGGTTAATGATGATGGATAAAGATGTTGTGATTGCAGAAAAGGATGGCTAGAGGCCCTGACTGACATTCAGTCTGTCTCTCTCTTCTTCCACAGATACCTCCCCCTGTTTTCCTCCCACCAGTCTGTCAGAGCAGCATGATAATCATCCTCCCCTCTCTCTCGCTCTCTCGCTCTCCCTCTCTCTCCCTCCCTGTCCTTTACACACATGCTGCCTTTACCTATAATTTGATGCCATTTCAAGGTTCAGAAGGTCACATGTGAGGAGGGAACCAATCCTTCAACAGTGGGAAATGAGTTATGTAAATTTGATTGCAAAGTAAGTAAGATAAACAGTAATTTCTCTCTCTCTCATTCATTCACAAACAAACATCTGTTTCATTTGTGTGAAGTCTGCAATTATAATCATGCAAGAGAAAAAAATATGTTTAAACAAAAGCCGGTCACCACAAGGTTAAATGAAAAATCTGACATGTAGGGAAAATGCATGTTGCATTTCCTCCAAGAGTGAGATGAGTAGATCCATAGAAATGCAAAATCTCATATCTGCGCTCGTATTAAGTACTTGATGTAGCTGCAGCCAGCAGATGGTTATATTAGCTTAGTCTGAAGACTGTAAACAAGGGGAACAGTTAGCCTGCCTCTCTCTGAACATAACAAAAGGTTTTCAGCAAACCAGCATTAACTTTGATATCGGTTTGGAGTTAACTCTAAAGATGTAACGTGTGAAACCTGTGGCTTAGAGATAATAGTTGCAGTGGAATAAGCAACTTCTCTGCTAGCTTAAATTTAGCATCTGTTGTTTATGTGTTAGGCTAAATATTTGTGTCTGTGTGAGATTGACAGTTTATCGACTTTTAACTATCTGATGAATGACAGGATATTTCTATCGCAGCAGTCTCTTAATATTTTTTTGTAGGGTGTAATGTTGATACCACAAATTCAGTGTTACAACTCAGAGGCTAATGTGTAAGCTCTCTTGTGAATCCCTTCCTCTTAATTGCAGCCTCAACAGTATAAATGAAGCAGGTAATCGTTCTTCTTTGAGCAGGATTAAGCCAGCTGTTTCCCCTGGTTTCGATCTTTCTGCTAAACCAGGTTATAGCTTTATAAGGACACATATGTAAGCGGTACAGTTCTTCTCCTTTAACTTTTGGAAAGAAGAAAAAACAATGTTCGACAATGCCTTAAACCTTTTTTTTTAATGGTTTTAACTTTATTTTTAGGTTAAAGTTAGATTTAGGTGCAGTGGTTTTAGAGTTTATGGTTGAGTTATAATTCTCAGGGTACGTAGTAACTCAAGTTATTGTTTTGTCTTTCTACCTTAATCAAGATACAGAAGTGTCTCTGCACATGTGTGTGTGTGTGTGTGTGTGTGTGTGTGTGTGTGTATGCATGTGCGTGTGTGTGTGCGTGCGTGTTAACGTTCCCCTGGTGACAGGTTAAGACCATTAGACTGCTAATGAATGCATAATTTGGCCAAGGCGGAAGTTAGAGCTCTTTAAACATGGACCAGTTAGAGAGGGATCAAAGCGAGTGTTGGAGCCCTTCCCACACGTTCACACATTCACACATTCACACATTCACACATTTAGGAAATACATACAAAATTATGACTAAGTTTTTGTCTATACATACTTTAAGGGTTTATTCAGGTAAAATCACCATGTTCAAGTAAGATTTGTGTTCATTTATATTTCAAAACATGTTACATGATGATAGTTTGTGAAACACCCTGCCTTGCTTGAATGGCTTGACAGTCAATTCCAATATGAGGAGAGGAGAGGACTGTGACCAAAAGATAATGATGTCATCATTATAGAACATGGGGGGTATACAGACTGTTTTTATGCCATCTACTTTGATAAGCCAAAATGTGTCCAATACAGATTTACGTTTCTTCAAATAATACTGAAATCAGCCTTTAAAATTTATCATTGGTCAATAATTATGCAACATGTCGCCATGGTAACAACCCTTTAACACTAGTTTACATTAAAAAAATGTGACAAATGATTAGTACATAGGCCATATCACCAGGAAAATAACATATCTCTTTAAAAAATGTTTAATTTTTTTTTTAAAGAGATAAGTAACCATTTTGATTGACACACTGATTCTGAAGTTTTACTTATGTTCCTAATAATTTCACTTCAAGATTCATTATTTGAGCTAATTTGATTGGTAATTGAAATATTTTAGTTTACATTTTAAGATTATATTTATTGTGATGCTTATCTTGTTTTCTTTTGCTACCGAAATGGAAACGAATTGACTTTTGTCTCATAGAATACATAAATATTGAGGGTCAGGCAGGACTCAACATTGTCCTAAAGGACTCTTAGAAAAAAAAGAATCAGAGATAGAACCACAAACCACAAAAATAATGGCCAAAATTGCTATCAGGTGAACATATTTGTTTATATAGTAAGTACAGACAATATATTTTACCACCTTCTGAGTTTTGGAGCTTTATGCTTTTCCAATGCTTATTCTGAATTTATTATCAAATTCACTTATTAACCCTTTTCAGACTGAGTTTCCGCAGAAGTGCTTTAACTAAACTCAGCCGTCATCACCTCTTTGTACTTTTATATTCATTCTGCTGTGGTGTGATATTCTTGTCGTAGTCAGTGAATTCACACTGTGTTTCGGCGTTGCGGAAGCACGGCACATCGGGAGCTCCGCATACACACAAAGTCAGACATGAACAAACACACAGAGCGCCACGCTCTCCCACAGCTAATCCCTGCAACGCCTCCAACCCATCACCCATTAACCCTCTGCGACGTTCAGATTGAAGGTGAAACGTCACAGGGATGTAAATATTGCTCCTTGAAACGGCAGTCTGAATAAGGCTAATGGACAGGACTTATCGTTTTTTAAATCTCCACTAGTAGCATGGACACTCACAGATAGCATGCTATCTACATACTGAGTGTCTAAAGAAAAAAAACAAAGGTGAAGGCATTCATCCCGCTCCCTCCCCTTTCCTTCATTAATCCCCTGGTGTCTTTATCTTGCTCTTGTGAGAAGGTAAAGACAGAAGGACTCATGAGGCACACAGAGGACTCGTGAGGCAAATGTTCTTCATGTGTTTCGTGACTTACATGGATAAGCATCACTGAGTATTGGAGGTAACTATTTAGCATAATTAGATGTAATTAGTTCCAGATGGTTAGTGATGCAGACTATTGGTAAATAAGAGTGAAGGGCAGGTTGCTAGAAGGACTTTTCAAAGAGAACTACAACAGTAATAACACCTCAAGAAGCTTAAAGGAACCTGTTCTATAGTCCAACGTCTGTACGCTACATGAGAGTGACAATGCATCAAGAAGGATTCATCTTCATTCAAGACAGAAGAGTCAATAAAGAGTGATCACCTGATAAGCCCCTGAGAAACCTTCTCATGCACACTCACACACTCATTCACAGGTCAGCTCAGAAACCTCTCAACATGCTGTCACTCTCATGGTCTTCCATAGCAGCCAATGTACTCTGCCACTTAGGGGGGGGGGGGGGGGGTGTTGGGTTTGCGATGTTTCTCTAGATCCTCTCCTGTGCAAGAGATTAAAGGGCAAACACTGCTTCCCTGAGAATTACCATCACAATGCCAAATGTGATTATTATCTGTGAGTCAAAGGCTCAACCCGGGTGCTACTTTTGGAATAATGAGCAGGAGAAGCAGGAGAAGCAGGAGGGTGAGATAGAGGCAGAACAGCCCAGCCCCCCCCCCCCCCCCCCCCCGATACCTACTGTCCGTTCTCCCTCTAAGCTGGGAGAGCTGCACGCGCTAACTTCCTCCTGTATTTCCCTCGAGAGTCGATTCATTCTGGAAATTATGCCAATAAAATGATTACTTCTACCCAAACGGTAGGATCCACAATATATTTTAAACGGTACTTAGCTGCAGATAAGCTGTACACATTCAATAATGTATCAGGAGTCAGCATGCATAAGTGATGTATTCCATGCATGGTCACACCTTTCACTTTGGAGCCACAGCACCTTGGCGTCCTTTATTCTGTCAATCTGTCGGGCAATTAAAGCGAGACGTTCTTGCACAACTCGACAGGGTTGACGGGGACATGCTGTGTGAGTAACTAGTGAGAAAGATGTGCATTCACTTGTGTTCAGGTGCACCAATGAGGCGGTCACGGAAAGCCCTGGTGATTCTTTTTCCTCCTTTAAGCGCTAAAGTACGTATAGAATTAAATATGATATAATTACCTCACATTTAGACCTTTGCCAACATAACGACTACTAATTATATACTGTTATCGTGCACGTTGTTAATTTTAAGCAGGCTGCTGATGCTGTGACAAAGAATCCTTCAATACAGGCCTGAAGGGCAAAAAAAAAAAAAAAAAACGTTTCTTTTTCCTCATTAGTGGTTCTTCCCAGCTTCCCACATTTCCAGAGTAAGGGTTTACTTTTGGTGTGTTTATCACACCTTCACAAGCACAAGGGATGCCTCCTTCATCAGCACAAAGACACACACTGCATCTCTTTGTAGCCTGGAAGAGGTCTTCGCTTTCTACCCTGCTTGCTGGTGCTTTCAATTCTCCCCCCTGCTCCCTGTTTTCTCTGAGATATTCAGCACGTGACTCCAGCACCAAGCTGCAGAGTCCGACCGCCATACTAAACCGGTCCCCGCCTCAAATTGAATGTTCTTCCTCATTGTCTCGCTTTCTCTTGAGTCAACGTGTCTTAATTGTTTCATCTCCCGCTCATTCTACTTTGGAATCACATTTGTCATTTGTCCACCTGTCAGGCTAATGTGTATTGATTGTTTCTGCAGCAACTGAGGTTGTGGTCACTGTGAGGCAACACTGACCATTCACACACTGAATGCTTCTACTACAGCCTACATGGGGCCTGAATTAGGATAGGCCATAACAAAGTCACAAGACATTTTCAGTACAAGAGCTGGAAAAGTATATATTGAAAACACTCTTGGTTATTATAATGAGCATTATCCAATCAGTGTAGTCAGCATAAAGAGACACAGCCAATCAGGGCTAACAAGTGTCATGCTTCTACTAATCATGAGTCTCAAGCAGCAACCGACACGTTTCACACTCTCTCATGCCATCTGCCCATTTTCTCACAGCAAAAAAAAAAAAAAAAATCTATAATTGATAAGATTGCAGCACGAAAGGTGGAGCAAGGTGAAACAACAGCACTGTGGGAAATGAATGAACCAAGTTTGTGGTGAGTTTGAGATTCTGAGATATAAATTTGGATTACTTTTGAAGAGCCAGTATGATTTATATTTAGTAGTTATTATAGCTTCTGGGAAAAACAATTGCAAAGAGGGGTTCCTACTACATAATTTAAAGTTTGGATGTAAACCAAAGATATTATCTGAAAATAAATTAGATATGACTGATAAGGTTGAAATACAACAATGAAAAACATGTTATGTTGACTCCATCGATATTTTTCGATTTTGAATTTCACCAAGGTGATTGTATATTTATTGAAAGTGTTTGTGTTTTGTCTTCTTCTGGAGTTTAGTTCAGGGTATTATTGATCTGTTTTTGACTGCTGGAGGGAGTTAAGCTCAGTGATATCACACCAGTAGCTGAGGCTTCAGAGCCATCACGGTCTTAAGAGAACTTAAGCTACATCTTAGCTAACTACTAACTATGACTTGGATATCAAAGCGTTTTGTAACTCACGACTGAGTGACCATTAATATGAAAATGAATAAGTTTCAGAAAAGTGGGCGCTCCTGCTTGCCACTCTGAATCTGAAAAGTTTCGCCACACTGATCGTCTCGAGCACTAGCGTTGTGAGCCAGAAAGATGTCAATCAACACAAGACAGATGTCACTTAATCAGCGAGAAAGTGTCAATCAAAAAGTGATCTGCCATGCTTCCACAGCATTAAGAAACAGTCTTGGTTTAAAGAGCAAATGAGCCATTTTTAAAAAGTTTTCCTGACAGTTTAAGTGTCTTGTTTTTTATCAGAAACCCGTGAATGCCCAATGAGACTCTCACCTGTGATATCAAATATGCATAGTTACTATTTCAACACAGATTTCCAGAGACTGCGATAACATTTTACAATACAACAAATACTGTTAGCAGCTACATACACAGGCAAGAATACTGCTCTGTATAGTAGCCTATATAATCCTGTTGGTTCATTTTATTGTCTCAAACTGTGTACTGTCATATTTTATAGAAACCCTGTTTGTTTTCACATGAGCTTAATTATTTGAGCGTCTTCACTTTGTCTTCTCTTACCTTCAGGGACCAATATAACCACAGAAACATGAATAAATCCAGATACTGAAGAGAAAAATTTGAATTTTTCAGAAGCTGACTAGAGATGAAAGAGTTGTCAGTGTTGGTACATTTGAATTCAGACAGATTTGGAATTTTGCATTGTTTCTAGTATTTGGGCTGATCAAGCTAACAATCTGCTGTCGGTACATTTATTTATTGTTAAATGCAAGTTCAATTTCTAGCAAAATGTTCAATAATGTTTCATTATTTCTTCGGGCTCATGTAAACAACTTAGTTGTATCACTGTACAAGTTGAAACACCTGTTCTTTTCCTGACTTTAATCAATCACATTCTTCCAATCCTTGCTCCTGCTTTGCCTTGGGCGTCGTTTATTTCTCACGCCGATTTCTTGTAAGTCTCTCACCTTCCTGCTTTCCTCGGCACCATTAACAACTCTGACTCTCCCAGCTGCAGGTCCCCTGGTTTCTATTAGTTCTAGGAAACGTATTCATTAAATTTGCAGATTAAATCCCCAGGGAACAATGTTCAATCGATGAGCACAAATACATGACTTTCATTCCACACAATTCCTCCCATAGACCATAGAGAAGTGTGTGTGTGCATGTGTGTGTGTGGGTGTGCGCGCGCGCGTGTGTGTGTGTGTGTCTGTGAACACACAGACAATTACAAAAGGGACATCTAAACAGTGTAGGAACAATTTCAATCAATGGCTAAATGCTAACAATGTCCCTCAGTCACAGAAAGTAAATGGTGTCTCTCCCTCTCAATGTGTCACCTTCATTGTGTTCTCAATTTTTTTTAAGCCTTTCCCCAATCCTGATTTCCCTCTAGCTCTATTATCTCTTGCTCTCCTTTTTCTCCTTCCTTTTCATGATAAGGCTTTTTTGTCATGAAATTGAGCATTTGTATGGAGATTAAATGAGTACCTTATTTTTAGTGGAGTTTCTTCAAACCAGCTGTTGTCATCTCATTGAAAGCCAGACCAACGTCACTGGTGATGCACAACGGAAAGAGAAGAGGTTACATGCAAATTAGTTTCAAAAAGTGTTTAATCAAGTAAAAATGACGACAAATTTCCATGCATGAAGCGTAGCACTAACACACGTAGTAAGTATACACACAGAGGGTTGCATGGCCTTTCTTCAGCTGCAGGCGGTACGCTGTTTCGCCCAGCTGTTCTTCTGCCCCTGCAGCCACTCTGCAACTCTGCATCTGACCTCCCCATCTCCGCCAACAACAACCTGACCCAGCTGGCTCCAACATCAGTGGCACCCGCAACAATACCGAAAAGCAAAGTCACAGAGAACACATGGCTGTGAATCATCACATGCACAACAATTACTCCTAAAATAGAAAAAAGAAAAATGTAGTCCTAAAGCGGAGGCAAAGTTGTCATCAGCGACCCAGCATGAGTTTATTAACATGCTTCATAAAAGTGCATCAGCTAGGTCATTATTTGTTTTTTAGGTTTAGCTATGGAAACTGGGAGGAAAGGGAAAGACTAACATAATACATTTAATGTCAGGGTGGCTTAGAGCTGTGTTTCCATGGTAACAATCAGTAACACCTGATTAGGAGTGACAATCAGTGTCACCTGCTGACAAAGTAGGGCTCCATTAGTGGTTTTCAAACTGGAGTGCACAAGAAGGTAAAATATTTGTGATAGCTTCTCATGCTGAAATAGAATATCTCTTACATCTGATTTTCTTCTTCTTATCTTTGAATGAATGTAGCAATTAAACTGTAGTGTAGTCAGCAGGGACAAAAATAGCAATTTAAGGCCGTGGAGAATCTTTTTGTGAATTGAAACGTTTAATTAGTAACTGAGATTAGTTAGTGACATGGAAAAACTTTTAACTCAAGTTTTACCTTGTTAGAACCCTAACAGCACAATTTAGGTTTTAAAGTTCCTGTAAAGAAAAAAGAAAGTAAAAGTTCAACATAAAATACTCACCAGATAAAAGTTCCTCACAGTAGCTTTAATCATTTCATGTTTCATTTTGATTCATTTTATTTTTTTGTGTTTTTGTTTGCTTGTTCTCAGATTAGCTTTGCTTTGAGCTTGATGTTGATAACGTTGCTGATTCTGAGAGTTTGACGTAAGTATCATCCTACCCACATTGACTTGGTTTGCGTAATTCTCATACGGTCAGTTTGAAAAGAACGCGATGTGGATGCCCCTGTAGGTGAAAAAGTATGCTAAGTCAGCCTCTCTTGTGGTCTTGTGGTAAAGAGACGTAAGCTGTTGTGACAGCGATGTAGGCTAAGGCCACCAGTATCCACGAGGCATACAGCCTCAGGGACCACCAGGCTGAAATAATAACATACAGTTCATGTACGCTCAGCTCTTACTTTAACCAATTCTTTCATTTTTGTTTTTTGTGTGTTTAAGTATTTTGTGCATTTTGTTTGCACTTAATGTCTTCATATTTGTGTTTTTGGTAAGCTATCTGATCTGATGTTTTTATTTTTAAAATGAAATAATTTAAGAAACTTAATCAATAAGCATCAATAAGCCTCAATAAGAGCATCTGAAATGAATTAGTTATTATTAGCATACAAATGAAGGTCACGCAAACTATCCACCTACACATTTTATTCTGCAGCCTTAAATTACCTTGAGAGCGAACAATTTACTACATAGCAATTGAAATGTCTTTTGAATCACCCTTGTGCACATCTTGAATACATTAGATTATATGGTGTCACTTACATCACGTCAGTGCTGTAAAGATACTCAGAAGGTGGAATAGTGTTGATTGGACATGTGTACACTGTGGCCCCATCTCATGCATTTCAAATGACTTCGGTTGTATAGACATTGTTGACAACCTGATGCAAAAATCCTGGTTTACATTTACCCACATCTGCTCCACTGATCACACTGCTGCTGGTATTTCTCTGTCAAATCTCCCACTGGGGTTTGAGTAAATGTTATGTGCTCAAGACTTGTGGTGGGAAGAAGACAAGAGCAGAGATTTGTGTCTACACACAACCGCCTGACAGCCTTTTAATCATCGAAACACTGGACTGATGCCAGAGTTTGAACGTATACTCTCCGGCTCCATCATTCACAGAAACGCACGCTCCCTTCAGCGCAGGGTGAAGGAGCCTAATCACAGATTGTGTTGAATTTAATGATTAAGGGGGTTCAAGAGAAGAGAGGGGATGACATCTGATGGACTGAACGCAGTATCCACAACTGAGGTCTGTATCTTGTTTAATCGAGACTGAGGAAAATTGTCTTTTAATTGAATGAATGTTGGCACATCTATCAAAACAACAGCAACAATCAAACTGCTGGTTTCACGCCCAAAACTGAACACAAGTGTCTCCCCATTTCATAAATGTTACTTTTTTTAACATCCTCAGGATATTTGAAAAAAATGCTGGTTGAAGTGTTCAATTTTCTGAAGTGTAGTTTTGATTTCTTTTTTGATGCTATGAAAATAGGTTCTTTCTTTCTTGACAGCTCAGTTGACAAATGCCTGCGGGGCAGCACTGGATTAGCAGATTAGAGGAAACGTAACAAACACTAACACAAGAGTTCTTGAGTGTCCGCATGATACATACTGTATGTTTCATTTAGCAGAAGGGGGTGTGACTTCAATATCATGGCTCCACCGTTTATCCAAGAGGGATTCATATCAGTGTCCATCTTTAGACGATGGTACCACCACATAAGCTAAGATAGCAGTACTGTGGATGGTGTCTGCAGCTAAAGATATTTTAGCCTCTAAAAACTATCCAACCATAAATGAATGGGTTTAATGTTTGATCTTCTTTCAGGATTTTTGACTATTTCCCTGTTGGTTAAGTGCATTTTTCTGCTGACCCTATCTAAAACGGTGCATGGCTTATAGCTTAAAAGCACCAGACAGGTGCCATGTTGACCTCCATTTAACGTAACTTTTTCGACTGTTTTGCTCGGGGTATCTTTTTTTTATTTTGGTCTGAATAGAAATTGATTTACATTCCAAGTTTGCCACTAAAGCCTCTTTTCCGCTGCTGAAAGGCTCCATGCTTTTGTATTCAATTTCAGATTTACAGATTTTTATAGAAACAAGAAATTGGGGACAGAAAAGTGTTTACTCTTGCTAAATGAAAATGTCTGAGCTGAGAGTTTTCCTTCACGACAGATCAGATGAATTACATGCTAACACCGCTAAAGATTGTATTTGTGGATTCTGAAGCCTGCAGACATTCATCCTCAGGCAGCTTGTGAAAGTGGAAGTCAGTACGTAGGTTAAGTATTTATCTCATTAAACAACACCTAAAAAAAACAATCTCCATACAACATATTTCCCAAGTGACTTTGATGTTATTAGCTCAACGCTAGCAGCTGTTTTTAGCTAGCAGATTGAGACAGACAGTTTGTGTTTGCAGCATTAATTTTAGATCAACGGGGGGTGATGTTCATGTAATCCAGGTGGCAAATAGCAAAACAGCTCAAATGCTATTTTATAGCATAGGTGAAGATGGTTCCCACAGACAAAATGTTGTTTTAGGGTTCATCATAGGATAGGTACTTTATTGTCATTGTATAAAAGAGCTCTTTAAGATTTGTGAGCTTGAGCATAAACTTTCATTAGTAAAAAAAAAAATACATTCTAAAGATACAATTATTATTATTCTAATATTATTTTTTATCATTTTTTTCTAATTCATATTCAGAAAAGATAGTTAAAACACAGCCATTTGTAGCAAGTGAACCCATGCAGAGAAAGACTTGTGATGTGTGACTTCAGGCTTGGCAAGTGTGTCTGCCTCTGATGTTCCTTCAAATGCAGATACACTTTTAAATCTCTGCTAACGGCCGTCTTAAGCCATTAAAGACGAGAGGAGAGACATTGTCATGTTCAAGAGCAGAAGGCTCATATAGCTCTCCTTGCTCATTTTAAAATTCACTTTCAATCCTGGTCGCCTGATCTCTCAAAGGCTGCTGCCATCTGTCATTTCTGTGTGATCCCCTCATTCCCTCATGTCGGTCTTCCTTTACATACAGGATGAACTTTTATGCATAACAAGCTACTGTGAGTCCTGGGTAGAAGAAACTAAATGTGAGATTTTCAGAGAAAAATGTACTGTATCTTGAAGTTTCCACCAGACCATAATAATCCCTAAGAATCTATTGCAAAGCTAAGTGCAAAGACAACAAGCTTCTTTTTTTATGCAGAAGGACAAGGAACAGGCTGATGAGAACAACCCCCCCTGTAAGCTGTCATTACAATCAAATTCCATTGAGTTGGTGTGATTGGCTGTGACGTAAATGTTGAGCCTCCTGTCATAGTGGAAACATGAATCAAAAGAAAGGTGTAACGCAAATCTGTACTGATTTTTGTAAACATTTGTATGAACATACTGTTCCTAGAAAGAATAGTTTACTGAAGAAAACTTAAAATAAGACGGCAAAACCTCAATTTTGTTACTCAATATTCGTATTTCCTCATCCAAACACTTCAAAATGTGTAAGAAAATGTTGAAGTAGCCTATATAATTGAGATGCCATTTCTTTTTGAATTTATATACATTCATATTTATCATCAAACCACCCTGAATTACGACTTGACATTAATAAAATAGATCATTGGCTGTTGAATCTATGTAAGCAGTTTGATGGATGGCAGGCTGATCACATAAATTCACTATCGGTCATGATTTCTTTGTCGCTCATATTTTTCTCCTTCAAACAAGCGGCACATAAGTAATAAACAACAGTGGCAATCAAATGTAACTGCTTTGAGGGTGCATTACAAATTACCCCTTAAACCCTCATGGAAATCTCATAAACAATCCCCTCATGGTTTTATTCGACGTGTTTCATGCAATTAGAAGAAGCTAAATCCCTCAATCATCGCTCATTGTGAGGAGGGGTTCCGAGCTAAGGCCAATCAGAGAGACTCCAGGGAGGCTGCCTTGGAGATCCTCTACTGTAGCTGTAAACACTTCAGGTACAGCCAATCGTGTCCTATGGTGTAAAGCAGGTGCAGAGTTTGACTTCAACTGTTTCTTTCTTTTGATAAATCGCTCCTTCCTTTTTATTTCAACAAAAAGCTCAGACCTGAGATTACTCTGGCTGAGGCGTTCATTCCTCATATTTTTCTTCCCGGTCTACCCGCTGAAGCTCATCAGTAAAGGTCAAATCCTTTTGTGGCCTTTTCATCCGTCCACTGTCCTACTAAACCTAACACAGCTGACCTTTCGTTCAACTTCCTGTGACCTGTGGGGCAGCAGACCAGTAGAAATGAAAAGCCTGCTTAAGTTGAACACAGAAACCACAGAAGCAAACGCACATCTGACCTTCTGTAACATTTAATTAACCAGTAATTAACTAAACGTTAGACTTCTTTCTTACTTCAATCTGTAAAAAGATTTTTTCATAAGCTCCCTGGATAGTAATGCCTACATCTCACAATAACCATGCATTTAGGAACTGGATCACTGTACAGATGGATTATACCGCCCACAATTTAAAGCTGCCAAAAATGAAAAATGCTTGTTACCTCTGCGTCCTCGGGTGAATCTTTCTGCTATCGATCGGTTTGACAAATACATGTCAGAAAAGGCATTTAATTTAAGTCTAAAAAGTCCAACCATTTTTCTTACTGCAGAGTACCACTTGCTGACTCAGAGGCAAACACTTCTCCTCACAAAATATGACTAACCTACACTCAAGAAAACACTGCTGTACTTTTTCTTACTCTGGCAGTGAATTAGTGTGAGCACAGACACGGGAGTATATATGAGTCAAAAATAAGAGTCAGTGGGATTAATTATTAAAGTCAAGATAGAAGCTCTTTAATCTCTAATTTAAGATTTAACTTTAAGCTCTCCCAATCAGCTTAACAAGCTGATTAGGAGGGCTGGCTCTGTGCTGGGGACTCGCTGTGGAGCCCCTGGAGGTGGTGATGGGGAGAAGGATGATACAGAAACTGTTGAACATTATGGACAATAACATGCATCCCTTACACAATCTCATGTGTGAACAAAAGAGTGTTTTTAGTGGGAGGCTACGGCAGCTAACATGCAAAAAGTACAGATTTAAAAATACTTTTTTACCTCCTGCAATTGAACTTTATAACGACTCCCCTTTAAGTAAGGACAGAAGACATTTAAACTTTTAAACTTTAGCCTGAGCTGCATATATCATATATCAAACTGTATTGTGGGCTCATGTTTTGTTGTATGGGTGGGATATGTATGTATATATGTGTTGTGTTGTGTGTTTGTATGTATGCTGGCTGCTGGAACACCTACATTTCCCTGCTGGGATGAATAAAGTATATCTTATCTTATATCTATCTTATTATCTTTAAATCTAGTTTTCTTTGGCTCCACAGATTTGTAATTTTCCTTTTCTGTCATTTGTAAATTGAGTTCTCATACTATTTTTACCATCAGACATGTCAGTTGTACTGATGTTTGGATGGCTGTCTATTGGTCGATCAATCATTCACCACAGAGACAAAAATATGTCAACATCTTTGGATAATATAAAAATGGCTTTTAATTGACACAGTCCAATTTTAACAGATTAAAAACAGAAAATCAAACTCTTCTATCCCTTCAGTTATCAGGTTTTAGGTACAATTCTAATTGATTTACTGTATGGACTGCTATTATACACTTAGGTAACCTGCTCCATTTATTTATGTATCTGTTACGACATGGGAATGTAATTGTCTGAATGTTGCTGTGACTCTGTTTGTTTCCTTTATATTGTCTTGGCTTCGGTAGGGTGAGAAACTGAATTGCCTTTCTTGGATTAATAAAGTCGTCTGAATCCAAATCTGAATAAAATATTTTCTTTGCTTTATAGTGTTGTTGATGTTCTTTCAGTGCAATGAATCTATTTGTGGCTTTGAATCTGCAGTATCTCATCACAATTCTCTTTCTTGACCATGGTACTGGATGTCAATAATTCATTATTGTCTCAATACAACCAATACCTAATACAGTGTTGTTTCCACCCCCCGCCTGAAAACTTAAAGATTGATCCATATTGATGCTGTCACCTTATTTTTTTTAGCACTAACTAACAGATCAAAGTGAATAAAAGTATCTATTTGAAAGGTGCTGCCAAATTTAGTGGACTACTTGTCCTATACACAAGATTCATTGCACTAGAAAAAAGACAATTCTACAATACATTATAGATTTTTCTTTCATGTTTTACAAGATTTTTTAAAGTCCTCAGTTCAGACCTTTATTGTCCCTGGAAGGGAAATTTGATTTACACCAGTGGACACAAAAAACACAACAGATAAACAGACAGTGCAACACTTCCTTATTTAATACAACCAAGAAATATAAAAAATGTCCTGGCTGCTCAAACCAATTCAAAAGCACATCTGGTGTGTGTACATAATCTTTATACAACATATGCTGTGATCGCTGTGAGCACACTGGTTCCACAGGTGGTGTTGTGGTGCCTAAAAACGTGGGTATAATCTTAATTAAAAGTGGCCTGTCCACCATGCATGCAAGACTACTCTTGAATATTTAGTGAGTGTGTGTGCTAGCCATTTAGAGACAGAGTAGGGAGGGTCAGCCCTTCACCATAGAAAAAAAACTGCAGCATACTACTGAATGTTACCAATCAATCAATGGTGTGAATCAGAGGAGATTTAGACGTGGGTAAACCCTATGGAGACTGAAAACTAAGTGGGTTTACCCTGCACTACACCACTGGGTTCCAGTTAGACAAACTGGTGTCAAACCAAGAGTACTTGATGTTACACATCACCTATGGGATTCTCAAACCAAAATCCAGTGAGCCGATTCCAAAAGTGAATAAAAGGTTGCCCCTCTAAAAACGTTTAAGTTAGGGTGGAGGACAAAAATACTCTAATTTCACTTGTTTGTTTTAGAGCAAAGTGAGCTATAAGTGACACATGCAAGCCTAATAAGAACAATGTGACGTTTTTTTTTCCTCTTTTACAAAAAGTAAAGTATAAGATCGTGGAAATAGAAATATGATGGGCGTAGCAGAGTTGCATTGTCAACCAGACATAATATAATAAATAATAAAAAAAAAGGAGCACACAGTTCAACAAAGTGAAAACGATCCTGCCTTTACTAGTTTTATATCACATCCAATTAAATTCACACATGACACCGGGGCAGAAGGTCATGAGGTATGTTAACCAATAAGTGTGGCGCTTTAATGGAATATGACCTCTTCTCTGTATGCCGGCGCAGTACTTTAACCTACACTTATACATTGTAATGTGCAAAATCACAGCCCTGATATAGTATTCACTCAGGGTCCCCTCTGATTTAACACACTGTCGGCTGATGATTTATGTGCATAAACGTCTCAGGAAATACAACAGGGAGGTAATAAGGCATTTGGCCTCCTGTTTAGCGATTATTTATAGCCGACAAAGTGGCAAGAGTCACGGCTGCTCCTCGCTGGTGGCCTGAGGTTACCATGGGGACAGAGGAGAGGGTCACTAGCTGAAGGGAGAGTTGTTGATCTGCTTGTTTATGGTTGTCTGATTGATTAATGATTGACTAAAATGACAGAACAATCTCTTGTGTAATGTGACTGTAAAGTGTTTTACCCTGAAAAGGTATATAGTTAACAGTTCGACTAATGAGACAACAGACTCCTGAGCACAGGCATGACGAATAAGAAGCAGACCCTCACCCATGCAACATTAAACCCACAGAGACCGAATTTCCTCTGAAGTGGTTGTTTGGTGTCTTTGAACTCATTAGCATCTCTTCACAGCCGTTTAGTCTCGCTTTCTTGTTTTTGTCTCTTTTTGAAGTTTCTGAGTATTTTTTTTGTGACCCTTCAATCTTACAAAGACATTCTTGTCACTGTTCTTTGTCATGTGTCTGTATGTACTTGTTTCTGTCATGTTTTGTCTCTTTGAAGTGCTTTTAATAATAATCATTTTTTTAATCCTGCGAGGGGAAATCCAGTTTTAAACTCTGCACAGGCCGAAATACACACACACACAGGATCCTACGGAGATGCATCTCCAGGGCAGTTTTGGGATCCGATGCCTTGCTCAAGGGCTCAGGAAATGGACTGGCACCTCTCCAGCTACCAGGCCAATTTCCAGACTTGGTCCGTGCCGAGGCTTGAACAGGTGACCCTCCGATTCCCAACCCAAGTCCCTACAGACTGAGCTACTGCTGCCCCCCTTTTGTATTTCTTTGTAGTCATTTTGTATATTCTTGGTACTTTTTTTAAAGTATTTGTTATGTTTTCCTGAAGTTGCTTTTGATTCTCTTCTTATTTAGGTAACACTATGGACTTGTTTTGTGTATTTGTGGGTGTTTTCAGTCTTTTTGCATTACTTGGAAGTTATTTTGTTTATTTGCTGTTGTTTTGTTGTGACACTTGTGTCTCATTGAAGTCGTTTACCATATCTTACTTTTGTGTCACTTTGTAAGTTAAGTGTCTGTACCTCTTTTGTTGTTGCCTCGTGTCTGAAGTCATTTTGCTTTTTGTTTGTTGTTTGTTTCCTGACACTGTCACTTTGTATTTATCTGCCAGCAGTAACTTTGTCTTTGCTTTGTGGTTCTAGGTCTGTACTTGTTTTGTTTTCATTGTGTGTCTTTGCGCTCATATTGTCTGTTATGTATGTTTGTCATTGTTCTGTCATTTTATTGACACATTGTTTTTAACATTTGCTTGTCAATGCTCGGTTGACTCTTTAGCCCTGTTCAGTTCAAGGTGCGATATTAACACCACTGTGACATCACAGATTTGGTTAGTTTTGTGTAAGGGGTCTGTTTCCAGTCATGTTGCTTCTCTTTGCAGATTTGTGTACATTTGGTCTTTCTTGTCATTTTGTATCTTTGTCTGCAGTGATAATTCCTTTGAACTCATTTGAAAGCATTTCCAACATGGGGCGATAAACATAAACTCTCAGAGGGTAATGTATACTATTCCTTAGAGACCTTAGAGTAATCAATCAATGGCTGTTGCTACTGTCACACATATGACAAATATGTATTTTAAACCTCCACCCATCACTGAAACTTGCCTCTCAAAGTGACTGGCACTCTCTCACTATAAGGACTCTGGATGACCTTCTCTGACAACACATCCCTCCCTGATAAAAACTCTTCTCTGGAAATCATTTCCTCAGCGGAAAAACCCCGGCTGCACCTCACACCGCTGCCTTTATTAGGCTTTCTGTTGTTGTGGCAGAGCAGCTGAGCTTGTTCCTGTTTGCTTGTTGTGCAGCAGCAGCAACAACAACAGCAGATAACAATCCTGCTGCCATGTGAAGTGTGAGACAAATGTGTGGCTTGGCTCACGCTGAAAAACCTGTCCAGAAGAGTGGAGAGACAGAAAAGCAGCTTGTAGTGATCCAGCCTGAATAGCGCTCTTCATCTTCATAATTAGTTGAAATGAGCAGTGACGGCCCCCTGATGACTGTGTCGTTCAGAGCGCTTTTACATCGACATAGTGCCAATGTCACTGAACGCAGCTGAGAACCAGTTACTCAGAAAAACAATCTACTCCAGTCTACTTCTCATACATATTCGACTCTTTAATGGAAATTATCGCTTCATAGAATCTAATCAAGGCTAATAAACCATTTCAAGTGCTACTTCTTTAGCTTTTTTGGTAAAAACTCTGCTTCAAGTTAATTCAGCATTCAAATGACATTTTGGAACTTGATCCTCATAAACAGGATGTGAACTGGACCGAGTTTGAGAAAAGAGCTCTGCATTACATACAGAGCAACAAGGGGGGGAAAAAAGAAGTGAAGAACAAACATGACTCCATGTGGATGACAGAGAGAATTATTAAATACACACAGATTAAAGTGGTTTCCTTTGCAGCGCTGCCATTTGATTTGATTTGATTGGGGATTAAACTCCTCACATCTGTCAGGGTGTTGTGGTGCAGACATGTTAACCTGCTGTAGGGAGTTGTGTATAGTGTACATAATATATCTATTTTATTTATGAAACACATTATGAGATGCTGCTGTGTGGAGTGCTTGGAGGTCAGAGTGAACAACTATTGTGTTTGCCTTAATACAAAGCTGTATCTTGTTGGGATTGCTTTGACATAAACATTCCCTCTTAGAGAATGATTATCACAGAAGCCTGAAGCAGATATGCATCCATACATTTCATTTGCTTTAATTTCCCATGATAAGGAGCCATAATTAGGATTGTTTTGTCTTTACGTAATACATTGTTTCACATCTTATAGAATAGAATAGATAGAATAGATGTTTATTGCCATGTGTGATTCCTTTGTCTGTCACTTATTTTGAACCAGTTTGTGATAAACGGGGGCTTTTTTCTTTTCTTTGACTTTTCGCATTCTTGTTTATCTATTTTAAGTATGGAGCACAGGAGCTCACTTGTTTGGGCTGTTATGGGGCTTCATTTTGACACTGTATGTCCAATAAATAATTGGTGTAAATTTAAGGTTTTGAGATAGAGAAACTGTAATTTATATAATAAAAAATGTTTAAGGCGGTGCACTACGTTAAAGCAGGTGTGTGAACACTTTTAAACAAAGTCTAAACACATCTAGTTTTTTTTTGTTTTCCATAAACTAAACTTGCTGCCTGTTTGCTGTCGCCCTGCAAAAGTGTTCTAGTTCAACTTGTACACCACCACATCATCCAGCTGTGGTCCACAGTGCTGCAGAGATCAACACAGAACAGCTGATTTCAGATCTATATGGCTTCAGTTCAATTCCTGAGGGAGCATATCTGACAAATGTCCCAGTATCAACTGGAACATGCAATCTCACCTAAACAGAAGAGTTTCATAAGAAAACATGACATGATTTTATAGCACATTTTTCCCAATAAGGAACCCATTTTTTTATTTTTAGCATGATATATGTTGGAGTGTTTCTTTTTTAGAAAATAACTATAACCATTTGAACTCACATTCTCACACCCCTCCTCCTCCTGCTATTCGCTTATTGATATTCAAACTCATCTTGCAGTCCTCCATCTTTTTTTTTCCAATCACTTAAATTCCACATTATCTTACAGTTGAAGGTCACAAGCTTGATGAATGTCACACATGTGGCTATAACCAATAGACATGTCCAAATGAAGAATAAGCAGGAGTGCAGTTATACACACTTGTGAGCAATTTTTACTCAACAATTATCAGCTTTAATTGAGCCCGATTATTGATATAACCAGGAAATCTTTCTTTAAAGTGAATAATTCAAGAAGAGATTTTCTGTTTGCTGCTGAACAACAATAAAGAACTCAGCTGAATAAAATATCACCAGCAGCTCTTCAGGTAAAGGAAGTTCAATGGATTTGAACAACAACCTCTTCTACTTGTTTCACCTGCTCTTGGAGTTCGTTCTTACAACCTTTAAAATTACTACAATCACAATAAAAACAGAATAAGACTCCAGGTCACTCACTGCTTTAATTCAGAGTTTAATTTGTTCAATCTTTAGTCTTCATCTTTCAGATCCGTTTTACTAACATTATTCTCAAGTATTTATGCAGCTCACCTACAATCAACCCTCTTCTAGCTGTTTTTTTGCTCAGTGTGGTAAAGGTAATCCAAAAGTACCACTAAAGTCCTCATTGCTGATCCATAATCCCACCAGACTCTCCAGTCCCTCTCTCTCCCCCACGTCCCCCATGGACCTCCACATCGCCTGGCAGTCAATTATATCTCTTAACCTTCAAGAAGCCTGCACAGGAGGCGGAAGAGACCCATATCTTTATTTGATCTTTATCCTTCCCCTTCCACCACAGCTGGAATAGTAGAGCTGTCAGCACGAGCCTTCAGTTAACCCCCCCCTGAAACCCACCAGAGACACCGACCACGGCATCCGTGAGTCTGATGCGAACACAATCTCATCATACACGCTGGAGTCAATCTACATGTGTGTGTGAGATGCTTTCTCTATTAAGGTATTCAACTGAGACATAGCAAATATTCCCACAGCACATCACAGAGGCGGATAAATAATGTATGAAATGACAAAAAGCACATCAAAGCCAGAAATAAACCACATTATATATGATTGGAATTTTAATATAAAACAGGAGATGATCAGCACCTATCACTCAATTTTTCGCTCTTTCAAAACTCAATATTTTTTACTTTGTCTTTACTGTTATGCTAATGAGTCCAAAGGATGTTAGTCAGCCGCTGACCAGCAATCAGACAACAACAGGAGGCACATAGAGACCCGCTCGAAGTCGATATTCCACCACCATCCATCACATTGTTTCTTTATGCAGATTCCTCTCGACCTCTCACCCTGCTTCTTTCCCTCTCTGTCCCCAAAATGCCGCTCTCTGATTCCTGGCTATCAGCTCAGATCAATACATAAGCCCTCCTCAAGAGACAATCATTCGACTGTTGTCTTTATCTGTTCTGGTAGGTATTCGCCGTATCACAGTTGATCCTGAATGAACTGGGAAGAGCGAGATAGAGCTCTGTTTGACTCTGGCGGAGTGCAGTGATCTTTTGAGGAACAGCTAGATCAATCATTCTGCTATTGCTCTCTGATTTATCCGTCCAAGTCCTTTCTCTCCCTAAGTACCCGTCTCTTGAGGAGGTCCATTTTATCAACGGCCAGAGCGTTTCTGAGGGCGCCAAAGAAGCCGTGATAGTGGGCCGTGTTGTGGATCATGAGCAGGACTCCAGCCAGCAGTTCATTGGTCACCAGCAGGTGGTGTAGGTATGCCCTCTGGTGGTTTTTGCAGCAGTAGCAGCCACACCCCTCCACCAGGGGTCTGAAGTCGTCATGGTACCTGGAGAGGGGTTCAAAGAAAGTTCAAACACGATTTACAAACAGCAAGCCTTAATGTAAATGAATTGTTCAATAAACACATGAAAAGAGATATTCTGCAGAGACTGCTGATTAAAACGGCGATGGGGTTCTATTATAGCTGCCACAAACCTCTTGTCGTTGAGATTGATCTCAAAGGATGTCATCTGTGTTTGATCATCAAGGTTCAGATCTCCGTTCTGTTGCTTATCCCCCACTCTGTTCCTCTCTTCGTCCAGCTCCAGCACTTCAAATAAAAAGCATGTACACATGTCATTAATCCCAGCATACCATTTGCCTTTCACAACATAATATAATCCTTCAACAGGAATATGTCACTACATACAGAAACACAGTGCTCATTAAGCCCTGCTGCTGGAATGAAACGCTGGACTGACCCCTTTTAAACACTGTGTGTTCTATATTCTCTGTGCCAAAAAGCATGTTCCCTACAGGCTGAGAGTGAGGATGGAGAAATGTATGTGAAGGATGCTGTTGTTGTTAGCTGGAGGGAACACCTAATTATCTGGCTGACTAGGAACACATGGGATTCAGGGAGCATGAAAAAATTAAGAAAGAGTCCATAGTGATTCATTTAATTAACGATGTGGATTAAGAAGCAACAATGGACAAAAGAGGATTAAGTGCAAACTGAAACATTTGCAGCAGGGGGCAACAAAGTGTATGAACAAAGCATGAAACCGAGGTATTAAGGGTTTGTGTGGTGGTGTGTGTATGTGCCATAAGGAGGGGCTGATAAGAGGGAGAGTTAAAAAAAAGGGACAAAATGAGGCTTGACCAGGAAGCAGGAACTTTTGCAGGAATTCTGGCTCTCAAAGACAGAGAGCAGTAAAACTACAAAAACAGAGAAGCTGAGAAAAAAGGGTTTGAAGTTTGAAGGCTATTTATTCAAACAAAGCTGTTTTTGTTTTTTGACTAATCTATTTCCACATTATTGCAGACTTTCATAAAGTGAACAATTAAAACAAAAACATGTGGACACAGAATTCAGTCACTGGTCGTCTAAAAGTAGGAATGAAAACACATTTCAATGTGATTCTGTTTTTATTTTTTTTCACATTTTGTAACAAATGAGAAACTTAATCTTATCTAAATGTAATAATTAAAGAGCTTAACATCCTGAAATCACCGATTCAACACGAGTTGCTGCTTCAGAACCTTAAATGTGTGAAGCTAGTTAGCTAGTTAAGATAAGCTAGTGAGCTTTGCAGTTTGCTCGTGCTTTATCAAAATTGTATAACACATTCAACTATTAAGAGGTAAAGGTATTTAATAGAATAGAAAACAGTAAAAAAAAAAAAAAAACAGCTTTGACTAATGCTATGTCACCTGCTAGCCTTTACTAGCCCGATTTCTGCTAGCATAGCACGTAATGCTTATCCGATAAGCTAGGCTAGTTAGCCAAACAAAAGTGGTTTACACTGCTGCCTTTTTTCTTAATTCTTATAGCAGCTAGCTCATTATTTATCTATGTTGTTAGAAATTCAACTATTGAGAGCTTTTTGTATCGAAAGTGTTTTTTCAAATACAGAAAACAAAGTGGGAACATAGAAGGACTTCAAGATCCAATAAATGTGATTATCTCCAACAATAAACAGTGCTTTGGAATAATACTTAAAATCTAATTCATTTTATTATTCCTCTTTTCTTATAACGGGTTTGGACATCAACTCTGCTTTGACCAAATATTTAGTTTGTGTGTTGTGGTTTAGTTTGAATATGTGGAAGAAGTGCAGCAACAGGAGAAAAGAAGATTTGGAAAAATAAAACAAAACGTTGTTAAGAGCTATAAAGAGCGTTTAAACTTTTGAGAAGGAAAGAAAATAGGAATGGGGTGAATTGGAACGAGGTCTGATGTTTCAAAAAGGGTCTTAACTGGAAAGTGAGGGTGCTGACATCCCCCCATGAGGCCCTGTAATTGGCTGATTGGGGAATTAGAAGTTGCTCTTCAGGTTTGACACCATCACTGCCCTCACCCCCATTGAACTCCATTATGCTCCATGTGCAGAATTGATTAGTGCTGCCTGAAACTAGTTACTGCTGGATACCAAACATAGTCTGTCAAACAACTTTTTAATGAAGCACAAAGTCCAAAAGCTCTTATCATTACACTTCTCCTGGGTTCACTTGAGACACCGATGAGAACAACGGGACTGGACTTAATTGTGAACTTATCGGCACTGCCTTGAGATTTTCCATTGATTTCATTTCAGCAGATGAAAATCTTTCTTCCAATTATTTCAATTGACCTGGGGCTAGAATATACCAGCAACATTTGGCAACTTCACACAGACAAACAAGCCAACGCATACTTTGAATGCAAAAGACTCTTTACTATTCATTATATGACAAGAGACTGAAAAGGAAGCCTTTCCCTCATGCTCAACAAATGAAAGTAGATGAAGGGTTGTTCATCCATAGGCACAGTCGGCAAGGTCCCATTTAAGTCTGGCAGAGCATTCTGTAATTAGACTCTGCTGTGTTGTGAATTCTCTTTTACATTGTATAAGAACCAGAAAACTGTAAGCATATCCAGCTCAACATCGCAGGCTCCTCTTATGGAAATTAACATAAGCGTGCCGAGCTAATTATTGAGCTCCAATCATCAGCTCTGTGTTTTGATTAGTGACCCAGCACCCTTACAAATATCAAAGTGGTGCCCCTTTTAGAACATTCATACATTATCTTTTTTGTCTCTTTTATGCACCAGAAATGATGCTATGTACTGTATTAGTCAGACGAATCATATTACCCCACCACATTTCATTCCCATTTCATTCTCATCCAAATGCATCTTTGTGAGAGAGGCCCCCTACCCAAATGACATCGTGACATGCCAGTTTGCTCTAGGCTATTATCTACTGAAAGCTTCTTAAGAGAAACAGTGTTTTCCATCTGTAAGGAGCAATTTGCTACATAATGCCTTAGTCTACAAAAAAGTCATTTTGTGGCTATGGTACTGTAAGGTCTTTTACACGGACAATCATTTGGTTTGGCAAGAACAGGTCTGTTATAATGTTTCCATTCCAACATGTTTAATTTAACCCATCACATCAATATTAGGAATTACACCTCACACTGCTGTACTTCATATGTTCAATGTCTAAACACAGAGTGAGTGCTGGGTGGGTTCCTACTTAGGAAGAAAAAGACCCCTCTGTTCTCTGAGACAAGAATGAGCCCTGCAGGAAATGAAAACAATGTGTTTGTAAAAGACAAACTTCAGAAAAAAGTTGGTGCAGCTTAAACGGGAATGTTGGAGAAGCAGAATGTAAACAAATCAAATTTTTTGGTTACATAAAATCGGTAATCATAAATGTTCTTGTTTTCAGATGGACTTTGGTCCTTGGGCAAAACATACTTAAATGTATTGTTCAATGTATGATGAACCTAAGCAAAGTTTTATTCTAATATCTTTGTATGCCTGCCTGAGATGTTGATTTACCCTCTACATAACGTAAAATCAGGAATTTGTTCAAGTGTTCTTCAGCACAATTATCTACCACACCTTTAGGGGGCGCTCTACCTGCGCGCTCTGGATCCGGGGAGATATCGAAGCTGAAGACGAGAGCACAGCCCCGCTCCGTCACCTGGAAGGGGAAGAAACTCTCAAACAGGTCCACGCCGACCTCCACGCACGCCAGCACCTCATCAGGTCGTCCTACGCCCTGCAGCAGTCTGAGGGTGACACGACAACAACGAAAAGCCAGACACAGCATTAAAACCCAAAGTGACTATTAACATTCCCTTCAATCACACAAAAGGGTGATGATATGTACTGCTGGACAAGAGGAAAACACCAGCAGAATCATGTGCCGGTGTGTTTTTGTGACTTTCTGGCTCCCTCTGACGCTTCGCCTAGTGGTGTCAAAGTCAGGTCGAGTTTAAGAAATCAGTAGTGACTCCTCTCAACTTAGAAGGAAGAAGCGTCTCCTGACAGCAAGAACTTCTTGCCGGGGCAGTATTCAAGAAGAGCTTATTAAAATGCAAGCTTAGAGAAACCGGCATGGAGCTCGAGGATACAGACAATCTCTCTGAACGGGAACCTTCCTCTGAAACTCAGAGCCACAGCTCCCCCATGACGTCCAGGAGAGGAGCACTAATGTGGGACTCCTCCACTCAAAGGTCTCTTTAAGGCCGGAAGTGAACAGAGTCTGGGAACGGGCAGATTTGGGAGAAGGTTCACTTGAAAGGAACTCCTTTCAATATCAGCTAAAGAATTATTTTTGGCAAATCATTTCCACAGGCGAAAAAATTGGCAAGATATGATTTTTTTGTTCAAAGTGTCTCTTCAATCATAACCCCTGGATATTTCAATGTTTAAATCTTAAAGAGCCCATATTATGCCCTTTTTGGGGTTCGTATATTTAATCTATGTACCTACTTTTGTACGTTCACAATAGCTAAAGTCCGAAAAAAGTGTCTGTTTTCATGTACTGCTCCTCCTTGCTCCCTCTACGCTCTGAGTCCGTCAGCTACGCTCTGTTGAGCCCCCACTGTTAGACCCCACGTGGGCCAAGTCTGCTCTGATTGGTCTGCCGTTATTGGTCAGTTGCTCAGCACGCGTCTCGGAAATTTCAACATGAGCTGCAGGGCTTGCCACAACGTTACATGCAGCTAATGCTACAGCTAACAGGAGGACGTAGGAGAAGCCGCGTTTCCGCAGACTTTGAATTTTTGCACATAGATGTGCCTAAACATGCACAGGACACTTGGAAAGCACACTAAAGAGCATATAAAACCAGAAAAAGCATAATATGGGACCTTTAATACAGCACTATGTTTATTGCTAAAATTAAAATGTTCAATTAAATTGAAGTGTCAGATATTTAAAGCTCCTGTGAAGAAACTCCCTGTGAACTAAACGATACCTCTAGTCTCTTTGATCTTGTTCTGTACATGAGTAAATAACAGTGTTTTCAGAATTAAAATCCAATCCTGCTTAATTTTCAATGTCTAACATGAAACTGAGAATAAATCTTTGCTGTTGGACTTTTTTTTTTTTTTTTTTTTTTAAATGGCTGTATCAGCAACATGTCATTCATTTTGGGCTGCTGCCTGACACTCTTGAAAAAGAGATTTTTAATCTCAACTAGTTTCTTTCCCGGTTTAATAAAGGTAAAAAAAAAAAAAAAAAAAGAGAACTACCTTAAGTGCCACCTTCTCTTTGTCAGGAGGTAAAGTTTATATAAATAACCAGTCTTGTTACTGATCGTCTCCTTTGCTTTTGTAGATCCTAGAGCTCTATCAGTCTAAAAGTCTGTTTTATGATCAGTTGTTAACTCTTCACATGAGCAGACAACTCCAGAAGATAATATCATGCTCTCTCTGCTGTCTGTAAACTCAACATTATTTATTATTATATAAGTTTAATATCATTACACTTATATAATAATAGTTGTTATTATTGTGTTATCTGTTAGCCTAACAGTTGATGGTTGATACATTTTGTTTTTAAATTTGACAAATGTCATGAAATGAAAAAGAATGGTCTTTCTTTGTAAACAGGGTTTAATCCTCAATGACTTTGACTCTGTACCATCTTTAAGTTGAAGCAGAGATAATGCCTGCTGACGGGCTGCGTGTGTTTGTGTGTGGGGTGGGGTGGGGTGGGGTGGGGGGGTACAGGCGCTTCTTCACTTGTAATCAATCAGGACGGATAATTTACTGATTGGGCAGGACCCACTAACTTGGCCCAATTAGTCTGTATCACACTGTGTTGCTCACATCCTGCCATGCCGGCATCACTTGGTGCATTTTAATCGACACTGCTGCACCAGTTTGATAACTGACTGAAAACGAGAGGAATTCTAATGAATTAATAGTTTATTAATGTGATGCTCAGGGCTCAGGACTTAATACTTAATTTTCATATTCTTGTTCGAGGATTACAAAAATAACGATGTGGCTTTAGTTAAATTTTCATTACTGAATTATTCTGAAATTGACTTTTAGTTTTTCTACTTTTAACTGTTGATCATTATTGAATTCATTTGTTTATTTGTTGTACATTTTAAAGAATGCATTAAATAGTTAGTATCTAGAATGTGATCATCAGACTGGTACAGTAAATTCTAACAATAATCTATAGCTGCAGATGTAACTGACCATGTAAGCTGTTAGAAGACATCACTTTAAACACATTTATTGATTTGAAAATCATTCATTTTATCCCAGCAGGCATGTTTATTTGCTCTCTCTATAGATCCACTGCAGGAAACCCTTTCAGGCTGATGTTGATCTGCTGAATAAGCACTGGGTCTGCCTTTGTGGTTCATGTTTTCATTGAAGTCAAGATGATAATGAATAACACAGCACCATAGAGGCTCTGTTGTAGACTTTCTTTTAATCAGGGACTGCCTTTCAGTCAATATGATGACCTCTCTCTCTCTCTATCTGTGATCAGTGAACACATGTTGACCAGCAGGACTCACCTGGGTTTGTCCTCAGGCAGCTCTTTGGTCACAGCTGTGATGAGCTGGGTCCTCAGGTTCTGCTCAATTGCCCCCATTTGAAGGCCATCCAGGCAGAATCCAGCCACAGGCCTCTTGGCAGTTTCTCTGGCTGAGCGCAGCCTCTCTTCCAGGATGTCTCCCCCCTCCACAACACCGAACACCTCCACTCCCTCCAACTCCTGAAAGGAGAGACAGTTTTTTGATTAAACAGCTGACAGGAAGAAATGCTGAGAGATCAGCAAGAGAGAGCGGAAAAAAAAAAAAAGACAGGAGAGGGAAAAAATCTTGAGAAATTGACAAGCAACATCTTGCCTAAGTGTGTTTAATCTTTCAGGGATATATGTTCCCATGTGCAGAAAAAAAAGTATGACAATTGCCAGAGCAAATCAGACTTTTTTGGTATTTCACATTTCAATATCACGAGGAGAGAGGAAACCGGTCTCAGCGGCAATCGAGCAGCTCATTGGGCACAAAGTCTCATAAAATGTCTAACAATAACCTGTTGAAGAAATGTCAATCCACTTTCAGAGCTTGTTTTAGCACAGAAACAGCCTCCTCAAGGTGACTAATGACCTACTTTCAGCAGCAGATGGGGGGCGGCATTTTAATTCTTGGTATATAGAAATCCTCAGGTAAGGTCCTTCTGGTGGTTCAAAAACCAAGACGCCAAGACTTAAGGCTGGAGGAGATCAATGTTTTGGCCATCACAGCCCCTCAGCTTTATTTGGCTGACGAGGCGTAAGGCGCTCAAAATCAGTGACTTCTCTTAACTCACTGTTATAGACTTCCTCATCTGTGATGCTGCCTTTTTTCCATTCTTATTTATTCGATGCTTCCTTAATATTCTCAAGTTCTTTCCCTGGTTTTATTTATTTCCATTCCAAGGTAACTGATTTGGGTTAGGGCTCTTTTTAATTCATTCATCTGTTTTATTGTTTTTACTACCATTTATCGCTGTAATGATGTTACCACATTGAACTGTTTTTACTCTTTTTCTTTTCTATTTCATGCTTTTATCTTTTTTTCATTGTTTCTATCCATTTGTATCTCTCTTGTCTCGTTTGAATGCTTTTCCTTCTTGTTATAGCTTTTCCATCTTTTACTGATTCTATCGCTTACATTATTTCACATCTTTGCTCCTCCTGGTCTCAATGTATGCAGCTGTGTTGTCTTGTGTTAATTTCATTGGTTGGTTCTTTTGCTACTGGCTTCTCGTGTTGTTATTGATGTTTTGTTTTTGTTGTTTGGGTTCTTATGTATTCTTCTGCTTGAATGTCGAACCACTTTGTAAACCTTTGTGTTCAAAGGTTCTAAATAAATAAAGTTATTGTAATATACTTAGTCAACTTGTTCTGTGGCAAGAGCAATAAAATACACTTAAGAGTGTCTCATAAATAGAGCATTTAGTTAAATAATGATTCATGTTAAGACACAAAAAGCTGACACATTCACAGATCTTTAAGGACTAGAATAATAGTTAGAATTTATTATCTCCACTGAAGCATAACTTAGTTAAAGTGAAATATGTCTTGCTCGTGATGCTTCTCCTTCACCTCTTCATGTTGGATCAGCGTTTTCCTCTCTATCATGAATGAAGTATTAACTGAGTGCTTTTAAAACACAGTATCTCAGTTGATTTCATTAGTCATGCATGAAGCTGAACCTTAAAAAACACCTACTGATAACAGAAGTACGCACTGATAATGTGTGCATCTTAATCTCACTGTGATTCCAGCCGAGGCAAAGCTGCACAACAACAACAGCAAACATCAATCCTTGTCCTTTGTGCATGTGCCGTGCATGACTAATTCCCCAATGTAAGAGAAAAGTGTTTGTGTGTAGGCTGCAGGTTGTGTGTGTACCTGTGATTTCCGGTGCACGAGCAGACACGCATCCAAGTGAGCCAGAGTTCGATCCACCGACTTGCGGACCCTTTTCCGAGAGGTGTTGTTCTGCCAGGTCTCTCCATCTGCCATGCTCTGGTACCAGTCTGGCTTCACAGCCTTCTGGAGCGCCATGAACTTGTCCACTGTCAGCTCTATTCGCCCCCCGCTGCCCCACACTGACACCGTCTATTAAGAACCGAAAGATGAGATCAATATTAGATGACACCTGAGATGGCAAAAAAAAACCATTGACGGTATAAAAAGATGGACGTCTTAACAGCTCCCTCGGAATGAAACCAAATTATTTAGAGGTCCCCAAACTTAAACCTTTGGACCATGGCTACTGTCACACCAAAATAGAAAATTAACATGTTAACGTTTTAAATGTTAAACTAACATTAACATTGTTGAACTGAAGAAAACGTAAAACTAGAAATGGAGGGTATTAACTCATTGGGAAAATGTTTATTGAGGTATTAAATCACTTGAGAAGGAGGTCCTTTTTAATTAACTGGTTCTGTACAATAGGACTGTAACTAAGAGGCTACGTCCACTTCTAATTAAAAGTCAATTTGACAATGGGACTTATGGTTCCAACAGTTCATAGATATCCATATCTAATTCTTCACATCATGTATACGATTTTTACCTAAAATGTGTCAGTTTTGTATGTCTTTGAAAAAAGGTCTCACCTTATTTGTGGTGTAACCTGTCGGGCATTGGGTCGCAGGGTCGTGCAGAGAGCAATACAACACAGTGTCATGAAGACCTGCACAAAACATGAAACACAAATTTACAGCTCATCACTTCATCAGAGGAAAAAAAACACACAATTTGTTACAACCTACACAGGCCGAGCACGTAGCAAGGTGATGGGGTGCAATGCTTCATTACTTCATGTTAATGTGGAGACTCCAACGTCTGAGGAGAGGAATGAGGTGTGGTCTTATCAGCAAACACAGCTGCAGCAGATGATCAAAAGGTGCAGGAAACAAAAGGCTTCATAGCAGAAAATACTCGTATTAATTCTAATTATTCAATCAATGCCCTTCCCTTCAGGGACTTAAGAGACAGAACAGTAGTAATCCTCTGACAGTTTACCACAAGTGGCGCTACAGTGATTACATTTCTAATTTCAAATGTCTTTGCCTGAGGCAGAATAAAGCTTACCGCTGTACAGCAAAGCCGAATGAGGTCGCACTATGGGGCATTTTAATATCACTCAGAACAGCAGCACTAATCAGCTTGCCAATATTGAACGAAACACTGTACATTTGGAGGCAATTTGCTCCAGCCTTTTCAATTTAGCCAGTACAAATGTATTCATACATCTTGAGCTCTTAACAGTACATTTACACAGTGTGCATGAATGACATTTACATCAATCAACGAGTCATACAACTGATGTTTCCCTCTTTGCAAATATGATTACTGCATGGTGTTAAAGAATAATCGTGAGGGGACACAAAGGCAAAAAGGTTCTTTCAAAACAGTCCTTCTCCTCAATGACAGCAAATGATATGGTTAGGACTGATTCTGGGCAGATTTTAATTCTTGTTTGAACATATCTTTTTTAACTAATATGGTGTAACACAGCTTTGAGAAATGTTTCATAATCTAGAAATGTGGGAAATATAGGAATGTTAAATCTGCAAATGAAATGTGAGTGTGTGTATCACATTCTGCTGTAAGGGATTTTCCCTTTTTCCATTTCTAACATCACGCCTTGAAATGTCTGCTTAGACAAATTAATTATTAGAAAACTTTGTATCTAATTAACACATAAAATGATGTTGAGCTTGAGAAAAAAAAAACACCCCACAGGGTCCACAAAGTTTTAAAGCTTTCAATTATACTTCGCCCTTCACTTAAAAAGCCGTCGGATATTAATTGTTTACCGTTGCTTTCGTTGACAGGTTGCTGTGCTAACAACCCTTTAATCACAGGTAGCCACACTCTACAATTTACCTGTTTTCTCCCTTGTTTCATCTCAATGGAACCATAATTCACTAAATAAATCAACATCCTACTGTATGAAAAGTCTTCGAACTGGCTTTTTAAGGCTGTATAAAAATTCTGCTGCATTAATGTAAATACAACAATGTTTGATTATAAGTTAGATAAAGGCTCATAATGAAGTATTATTTTACTATTTGAACATATTAGAATATCTTTAGGAGACTTTTTAAATCATGTCTAATCAAAGCTATTTAATCTGATAGAACCGTGGTTCTTATCTGGTCTAGCCTCAAGACCAACCATCAATGGCTTTCTGATGTTTTTTAACCAATCGGATTTATTGAATGAAAAGAAATGGTTTGGACCTCAGACGGTACAAAGAAAAGGAACATAACAAAAATGTTTACAAAGAGCTTCACAGACACTATTCACCACTGAAAACAGATGTAAAGAATCACTGAGTTAGAATAAAACTTCTACTGATTTGACTTCATATTGCATAATGACAATAAATACTTTCTACTCTACTGCTGATTACTCTCTGGAAAACACTGACAGGGGACAGAAAATGAGGGAAATGTAATTGAACTTTAACAAATGTACCTGAAAACTTGGAGAATCCGTCCTTAAACTCCTCCATCACTTCTTGGTGTTCTGCTCTAGAATAGAGAAAAAGTGATGAGGATGGAAGCTGGATTTCAGATACTTTGGTTTTAGTGTATGTGCTGACTTTAGCTTACATATTGGACAGGGTGACCTGTGTGACGGACGGTAGGTTGCTGAGGCTGTGCAGTGTGTCCTGGGTAAGGTGGGGCACTGTCCCGAAGTGTGTGTACAACAGACACCCCGGGACTTCAAGAGCATGCTGTCCCGTCCTGCCAAGCCCCTTCAACACACCCAGCCGACTACCTCCCTGAAGCACTCGGGAAAGCTCCAGCTTCATCCTGTTGCCAGCAGTCGACGTGTTCAGATAGTTAACAGTTAACCCAGCCTACGTTAACTGATGTTGGAAGAAGCATGTGAACTCGCCTTCCCTTCCCACTCACGTGTTGTTACGACTCGAGTCTTCCTTTTACCGGGTCGAGGAGTGTACTGCGTTTAAACGACGAACGCTGAGAGACAATACGTATAAAAACCGGTCTTAATTTATTTTAACGTTAAAAAAACATCTTTCTAGCTTCTCTAAAAAAAAAACTAAACTGCACGACAGATCCGCAAGTCGAGGAAATGTGACATCATCACCAACTGCCCATTTCTACAAAACTACAAATGGTGCTATCTTTTTTTTATTTTTTTTATCAAAGCAAAAAGTTATTGACCTGCTTTGTAATAAACGGCATTAACCAATTAGAGTCTTTAAGTTAAGTTATTTTTGTTTTAGTAAATCTAAAACACAATTTGACTCGCCGTTGCTATGGTTACCAGAGAAGAGCATGAACGACAAAGAAAGCGTAGTGGGACATGTAGTCCTGACATTCTCCGATAAGTCTAGAAATCGGGTTAACGCACTACATTACCCAGTAACCCATGTAACGAGGAGGGCAGTTAGGTGTTCAATTCTTGTGTTTGCTTTGGCACTCTGTGGTGACTTATTCACATGTTACGTTTAAATACATTTGAACTGGTTTTCCCTCTAAACTTAGCGTTTGTGGGGAAATGTATCTTAATAGTTGGTATTTGATTATAGGCTAGTAGCAGAGAGTTAAAGCTCTATCGCCAAACAGATGACGTTCCCAGGTCATAATCCTCACCTGTTTAATTGGAGGAAGCTCGGCAAGAGTGAAACAACTGCACACAAGGTAAATTAAACCTTTAATACTAAATAGAGTTATAAAGCGTTTGTAATACCTGTCTCTGAGGTCAAATGAAATCAACTGTGGCTGACTTTTCTAAATAAATAATTATATGGGGCACCGATTGTAAAGTTGCGCACACTACAAATAACAACAACATTTCTCCACATTTAGCCCTCTAAATATTTAGCTACGTTTCTAAACATTTAGTTTACATTCTAAATATTTAGCTTTGATCCTATATATTTAGCTAAGATTGTAAATATTTATAATTAAAGCTAAATATATAGAATATAAACTAAATATTTAGCAACGACTTCTAAATATTTAGCTAAGACTCTAAATATTTATAATCAAAGCTAAATATATAGAATATAAACTAAATATTTAGTTAAGACTCTAAATATTTATAATCAAAGCTAAATATATAGAATATAAACTAAATATTTAGTTAAGACTCTAAATATTTATAATCAAAGCTAAATATATAGAATATAAACTAAATATTTAGTTAAGACTCTAAATATTTATAATCAAAGCTAAATATATAGAATATAAACTAAATATTTAGTTAAGACTCTAAATATTGAGCTTTGATTTCTAAATATTTAGCTAAGATTTCTAAAGGTTCTCATTTGAGAAGAAACATTTTTCTGTAAATGTTAACTATGTAAACATTTTCCCTGTGAATATCAAATCCCCTAGAAGAAAAAAACCTGATTGTTAAAAGTTCCCTATAGGATTTGTGAATTCAGAAGAAGCACATCAGTGTTATGAAGGCATTGCTCATGACAGCAGACAACTGTCATATAAATGGCCTCTTTCAGATAAACTACATCATACCTGCATGAGACAGAGATAGCAGAATCACTCCCAGCACAGCACAGTCTTCTGGACGTCTGGGATATGAATTTGAAGTAATCTGCTGATTCAAGGCAACAGCTTAGCTGTCCTGTGAAATATTTTGCAGACATTAGGATTTGGCTCAGACTTTACTATGCACACTAGGCTTACAGCTCAAGGTGTCTGCAATCTACCTGAGCATTTTAAAGTCGGGTGACCATGAGAAAAGCATTTCAGCTGTCCTTTACGTGCCCTTGCAAACTTACACATACTCTTGGATTTGTTTTTCTTTTATGGACAGATACATGTGAAAAATGGCGATATCGATCAGTGGAGGAAGGTGAGAAAACATATGTGCTTGTGCAGCTGTGAGCTGTTATATTGTCATAATATCTGTTTTAGTATTACTGTAATATGTTTTACTTTGGATTTTGGAGGGTTAGTGGACAAAGAAAACATTGAAAAGATTTAATTCAACTTGAATTGAAGGATATTTTCTGTGTTTTATTACCATTTATGGACTGAACAGTAGTTTTAATGATTATCTGATTAATGAGTAATTAAAAATAACCTCAAGTTCGTGAGTCTGTTTTGTTCTATGCAGCGTGTGGAGACGGCTTCAGAGTTGGCTGTATCCGAAGTCTTCTCCCAAAAGAAACCTCATTCAGGCACCAACAGCCTCCCCGTGCCTCTGCAAAGCTCTGACCAGTTAAGAGACCATGATGACGCTTACAGTGAAGGTAGGTCAGCCCATGGAAAAAAATAACAAGGTGCCTCAGGAGAAGTGTTACGTATAATATAAAAGGTTCAATCTGGGCAGCAGCAGGATAAAAAAAATGTTGTTGGTTTCTTTTTGCAGCTCAGGCTCTTCTTGGTGATTGGCTGAGCAGTAAGTTGCGTCTGCAGCTGGAGATGGAGGAGGAGGAGGATGACATGATGTGCTCTGCTGGGACGAGAAGCCCTGTTGCATTGGCTAGACCTCAACCTGCTGACCTGAAATACAACAACTTTGATGGTATGAATCAAGGACAGAAACTGTGCTTCATGTCCAATCTATCTGTTGTTCTTTGTTTGAATACATCAAGGCAAGTTTCAACTTGACTTACTTAGCAATATATTAGAAAAGGAGATTTATATTTGGTATTACAAGCCAACATAGATAAGGCTTAATTATTAACAGTAAGATTTGTACTACATACTTCTGCAGTGGGTGCATAATGTCCTGTAAGGAGCAGTTTACTGCAAACAAAGTCATTTTTAAGTAACTCTGACTCCAAATAGTAACTACCAACACAACAACAATGAAACCCCATAATCCAAGCTCAGGATTCTGTCGATCAATGTTGTATGTTTGATAATATTATGACTATTTTTCCAATAAATTGAGATGAAACAATAGGCCACACGTGCATTTAAAAGTCTCTTTTTGACCAAAACCTAAACAATTTAAACATTAGATACTTTTCAAACTATTTACAGACTACACAAGACCAGTAGTTTTTAGCATTTATATCAATCTAAAACAAATAATGTCTGACCCTATCAGCTTATCACAATTTTTTTGAAGATTGATCTCCTCCTTTTCCTCTATTCCTTTATTTGAGTATGTTTGGAAAATATACAAGCAGGGATGTTAAACTTGCTTCAAATAAAAATTAGTGATCATTCAATTCATTTTTCTTTCTTTTCTTTATGTTTTTTTTGTTTTTGGACAATGTGCTCACTTTTGGTATTTTGAGTTCCATAGTCCTACATACAAAGGATACATACTGTAATCTTGTCACTTTTTAACAAGTGACTGGCAAATCTGAAATGTTGCACTAATGCAGTTGAAAACCTATTACATTCTACTCATAGTTAACAAAAGTTTTTTGTGATTGATTATCTTTCTCAAACAATTGTTGACTCTTGGTTCGATGACTTTCACACAGTGGTGAAATGACCTGAAAAGGAAATTACTTTAATCAACAACCTTATTTTATACTTAATAATGTGCAGAAATAATTTAAAGTACAAAGAGTGATGTACATGGATTAAAAAATGTAAATCTCTCACAAGGCTCTTTCAGATGTAATATTACCCCTTTGATACCCATAGATCTATACAACTGCCTGGCAGAGGAAGAAGAGCAGAGTGCTGTTAGCAGCTTCCTTCAAGACCTGATGGAGCAGGAGGTGCTGGACTCTGAGGTGATGGAGGAACTGGCTCTGGATGTAGGACAAACAAGGAAGAAGTTCAGAGACCCGATTGTGACCATGGAAGCTCGACACTTGCAGGTACGTTTCAGGTTTCACGTTGCAGGTTTCCTAATTCCTCAAGACACAAATGCGAAGTGAAACAACTGAAACAATGTGTGAAGCATAGTTGTTCTTAATTAGACTAATCTTCTGTGATTTACACTGAAGGTGCGGGAGAATAGGGCGCGGCGGGAGGCTGAGAGGCACAGGCAACAGAGAGCAAGGGAGGCTCAGCGGGGGGCCAGAGAGGAGGCTAAGAGCAGGGAACAAGAAGTGGAGAGGAGGAAGAAGCAGGAGGTGCGGAGGCAGGAGGAGCTGGTACAGCAGGAGATGTTGAGGCTGCGACGTCAGAGGGAGGAGAGGAGAGGCCTGGAGCAGTTGGTTCGACAGAGGTATGGCAACAGCTCCCCTCGGCTGAAGTGGTTTCAGAATTGCTCAAAGCTGTGATTACCCTCACCCCCCCCCCTGTCCTTGTTGCATTGTCTGGTATTTGCTCCAATGGTTGACAGTAATCTCTTCAAAAGTAAGTCTTTGATGTGCAAAATCCCTGACCCAAACTGTTATTGTAGGAGTGTCCCTGTAGAGGGAAAATAAGCCCAGGGCCAGAACAATGAGAGAGACGTGTAAAAAAAAGTGTGAAAAGGCTTTTTTCTATGTCTGGACAATGAAAATATGTCCTATAAACTATCAATTATATACTTAACTATTGTTTTTTTAATGACTTGGTGAATTTGATGCTTAAGCCCTTCACAACTACAGACCTGGGTACAGTAGATTAAGAGGAAAACTGCAATTAAGTACTAAGTAAATGTTAAAGACAAAATAAGCATGCAATTAAAACTAGCATGAATAATTCTGAGGGCAGGCTTGGTGGGGGAACAGGCTGTGAGGACAATTGTGCTTGGGCACGGGGCTTCTGGGCATAGCGTGAGGGCACCCTCAGAGTGTCTTGGAAGGGTATAAGGGTCAAAAGCACACAATTTATCCACAGGGGTGCCTCAAGGGTCAGTGACTGGTCCCCTTCTCTTCTCAGTATCCACCACCTCTCTTTATACAATCATCCGCTCCCATGGTGTCTCATTCCATTGCTATGCTGACGATACCCAGCTCTTGCTGTCATTCCCGCCAGATGACATTACAGTCTTGGCAAAAAAGGGTCTTGCTGATATCTCTAAATGGATGAACGCCACCTTCAACTTACCTTACAAAGACTGAGCTCCTTGTCATCCCAGCCAGTCCCTCTATGCAAGCACAGATCAACATCCAGCTTGGACCAACTAAACTCATGCACACAGTCTGCTTGGAACCTGGGTGTCATGATTGATGACCAGCTAACATTTAAGGTTCACGTGGCTTAAATTGCATGGCCATGTCTATTTGCCCTGTACAGTTGACAGGAAGATCATCAGACCCTTTCTGTCAGAGCATGCTACACAGCTCCTGGTACAGGCTCTTGTGTTATCACACATTGACTATTGCAACTCCTAACTGGGGGTCACTACATTCAGTACAACATTTTAGTTCGACCATCCAAGAATGTTTGACACATTGATTTGAAGCTTGGCTGACTGACCTTAGCCCTCACAACCATCTATTAGTATGTATGCTGCTAGCATAACTTTATTCTACAGCCATTATTATGGTATTCATACTTATGGATTATTTTAGACTTTTTTTTCACTGCAACCTTTGGCTATAACTTTAATCCTCTATACACTGCCCAGGTCTACTACATGCATTTTATTGTCAACAGGGAGAGGGAGAGAGTGGAAGGGCAGAGGGCAGCAAGAAGCCTCCAGTCAGCTCCTCCACTTCCTTCAAAACAGCAGCACACAGAGCAACTACATAAAGAAGAGAAAATTATGACCAAGGTTCACATGCATGACCTCAAGGTAAGAACCTGTTACTGTGTGTGTCAGTTTACTTTACAGGTTTGTACAGCAATTGTAATATTTTAGATCTGCTAACTTGTGGGCATTCATGTTTTTAGTGTCTGCAGAAGCATTTCTCTGGATGGTATTCTGTAGTGTTGGATCGAAGGCTGCGTTTGGGTAAGGCCATGGCCCTCTGTGACTGGAAGAGGCAACTGAGGGCATGGCGAGCGTGGCGGGCAGTTTTGTGGGCTCAACAAAGGCAGCGAGAAGTGGCAAGGACAGAGGAGGAGCTACGAGCTGAAAACAGGCAAGAGCTAAAAAAAAAAAAAGAAATAATGCTAAAGAGCCCTTAAAGCTGTCATTCTATAAACCCTGCATTTGATAAATGACACACAAGTTAATTACTTGATATTCTAAATTACATTCTCATTTATAGCAGTATTCTTAGGAGACATTTACTGATTTGCAGCCTATTACCAAGCAATAACTAAGGGTTAAAAATGCAATCACATTTCTATTTACTTTAGACAATGCCAGCGGGCTGCAGAGAGTGACAGGAGGCGGTTGTTACGACAATGTCTGAATAATTGGCATCTATGGTGTCGGATGGAGAAGGAACAACGAGAGCTTTTGGCCCAGCAGCAGGAGACAAGACGCAAGATGACTTCCTTAATCAACGCAGCAACAACAGGCAAACTAAAGGCCACAGGAACCCAAAAATGTCAGCTCATAATGGCCCCACCTGAGGCTGCATCTACTGAGCCAGAGAGGACAAATAAGGTGAGAGATTAACTCCTCATGATGCCAAAAGACTGGGTCCAAACTAAGAAAAAAAATGGTGTCTTAACACTGCTTGGGATGACCTGAACGTTTCTCAGAAAGTCTACAGTAGCAAAGAAACCCGAATTTCCCTCAGGGATTAATAAAGGATATCAAAATCAAACTTTTTCCCGCTGAAAAATTCACACTTCTGGAAAGAGGTAGTAAAAAAAAGGTATAGGGGACAGAAAGCTATAGAGCAGATAGAAATAATTGTAAAGCAATATAAGAGGAATAGTGCAGAGCCTGAGGGGCAAAAGAAACATGAGCAGAAGAAGAACTTGCAGGAGTTCATGTTGAAGGGGTCAAACAAGAGCATTGCTGCTTATATGTATTACAATTCCTGGGGCTTAGTTAAGATTAAGGAGCTCAATACATTATCCATGTTTCTCCCCTTCAGCTTTAACTAGACTTTTTTTTTTTTTTTACATGTCTTAAAGACACCATCTCCATTTTTGCTCTGTTTCCTCCTCTGCAGGAAGATCGCCACAAGTCAGGCACCTTAACCCCTAACACCTCTGCACCACATCAGAGAAAGGCCCCTGTGGGTGCTCTGACACAGCCCACTCAGCCTTGGCAGGTGACCCGACATCATGCAGCACCGAGTGCTGCTGAGCTCCACGAGGTACAGTGGAGAGGTGAGGGCGATGGCGTTCCCTGTTTAAGAAGCACAGGGCCTCTGGGCAGCAGGTTTGAGAACAGACATGCCGTCCAGCAGCAGATCATCACGCAGCAGAGGAATCTGCTGAAGGAGCAGCAGGAGCAGATCACTCGGCTGAAGGAGGAGCAGAGCGTGGTGAGCCTGGAGCTGGACATGGAGAGAACTGCACAACTTACCCAGCTCTCAGTACTGCGAGGCCAGAGACCCAAAAGCCACAGCACTGACCCCACAGAGCAGAGGTAGACTCGCTGCATAGTGTGACAATTCAAAGCAACCAACTTCTAGATTGTTCAGTTCAAATATCACATACAAATATGTTGACAAAAAAGTTTGATGATTTTCCTTAACCAGAAGGTCAAATGGTCTCCATTTTGGAAGTTAAAATTGTCTACAACCTGGCAACCCTAATGTTTTCTTTAGTTATGTCTTAATAGGGTTTAGATAAAACAGTAGTAACTTACTTTTTAACTGTTAATAAAGCCACTTGTTAGAAGACTAGGGAAGACTTAAACCAGTCCAAGTCCATTTACATGCCCAGATTGTACTCCAAACTCTCTACAGACATGAAAATCACTGAGGCTAGCTCGCTCCACTTTCAGCACTGCTGACTAATGGAGAATGTTTTGGCACATCATTGTCTGTGAAAATCTCAATGGGTAATGGAGGGTTGAAAGGATTTTAACTAAAAAACACCCTTTTAGGGTGATATCTCATACAGTATGCATGGAATAGTAGAGATTTATTGATTTTCAGCAGCTACAGCGTGGTGAACCAAAGTAAAAGTCATTATCCGTTAATAGCCTTCCCTTTTGAATACAACTCACATCGGAGCGGATACAAAGAGTACGCTACAGAGGGATTTTGAAGCGAGGAGAGAGCTGAAGTTAGGAGGTTGTGCAAAATGTATAATTTTTTCCACTCATTGTTCATTTAATCATATATCATTTATGAGATTCCAAATGAAACAGGCTTTCGCATAAGTCTGTAAAAATCTTTGTAACCGTTTGAAAAAGAAAAAGTTTTTGCACCTCATTGGAACTCTTTTATAGATTTAGGCCATTCTAACAAGGTTAGCTAGGTCGATGCCTGTCTGAATTGTAAAGGGCCAGACAATAATGAGGAACAGGTGAGGTTGTAGACAGTGTTATGAGCAGCCTTAGTGTTTCTGTGTCAATGGCTTTGTTTCTGTTGCAGAGCACAGAGAGCTACTGGAGAACCTGAAGGTTTCTGTGCACCTCGGAGGAAAGCTGTTTCGCAGCAGAGATGTCCACATCCAATCATCACGGGTCAGTCTGCAAATCCTTCACTTAAAAGCATACACATACGACATAGAAGCTTTTCAAACCATATGTATCATATTCATATATTTTACAAGTGGCAAAAGAATGCTGTGTCTCTTTTGTCAAAAAACTGCATGACCCTGACTCACAAGAATGCAGAATAATTTGCATACATAAAAGCCTTTAGGTCTTAAGTGATTCAATAGTAGTGCTTGTGTGATGTCTGCTCTGACTTTGACGTACGTGTTCAGAGTATAAAGAGCCGAAATGTAAAGTTATAATCAAATATTCACTTAATATTGTGCTACTCTCACCTCTGTCCCTCTCCCTGAAGCCATGGAGGTTCGTGCACATCAACGGGCAGAGAGGAGGAAGGAAATTGAGGAACTGAAAAGGAAGAAGGAAGAGGAAAAACTGGTACAAGTTGTTGTCTTTTTGAACCACCACACTGTTTGGAAAGACAAGCCTGAAGCAGTAATGTAAGAATAACACAAATTTAACGGCCATAAATGCATCTTTTCCAGGCTGAGATGAAAGCTGCCGAGGAGCAGAGGCAGAGGGAGGAAGAGGAGGAGAAACGCTTAGCAGCAGAGAAGAAGAGAGAGGAGAAACGGCAGGAAAGAGAGGTAAAAGTGTATTTATAGCTAAGACACTCTAAGTGGCATAAAATGTCGACAAATTACACATTTAAATCATGTCACTGTCTTTCTGTGTGTAGAGGGAAGAGGAAAAAATGAGGCAACTGAAAAGGCAACAGGAGCTCCTTCAGCTGGCACGTCAACACTACCACAGAAACGTACTTCTACGTCAAGGCCTGGCGCCGTGGATACGCCTCCTACAGCTCAGACAATGCAACATACTGGTAATTCAGCTGTCAGACTGTTTTTTGAGTCCTCTAACCCACCCACTATTGACCCAGGAGGTGGGATCGAATTTGGCATTAACTTTGAAGAGTACATTAAAATCCTATTCGAGCGTGAAACTGTGCAAGGAGCATGTCGGGCTTTCCGTCATCACACACACTCCTGCAACAAGCGAATTACAACAAGGGGGAGGGGAGAAATTTTGACCTTCAATTGTTGATCCAAGTCCAGAACACACTGAGGTTAATTTTGAATAAGAAAAAGCTTCCTGCATGTTGCTTATACACTAAAAAATCACATGTAGTTGTCTTTGCTATCTTTCTTGGAGGCACTCACTTAAAGAGATTGTTGAAGGCTCTTTATCATTTATATCTCCACAAATTACGAGTTGTTGTTCTTCATTCAGAAACTGGGGAAGCACATCACTCTCATGTTTTAAAGCCTGTTCAGATTTCTTTCAGAGGAAGATTACAAAGTCTAAATCTGTTCAAAGCAGATTTAACCGTGGTAATGTTGTCTTGAATATTGTATTGCAGTTGCTTAAACATGGATGGCAGGAACAGACATGTTCAAGATATTAAACTTTAAACAGGATTTAACATTAGAATATTAGCTCTTTATATATCTCCTGTTTGCTTCAGCTGCCACTTTGTATGCGTTCGTTAATTTAGTCTGTATCTATATTGTTTCTGCAAAGACTGTTCTTTATTATCATTTGTTTATTCGTACTGTCGCCTGGTTGTGAAGCACTTTGGAATGTTATGTTATGTGAAGTTAACCATTATGATAATAAGGGACCACCCACCTAATGACACCCAATCTAAAACATCTAACATTGTATTATTGAAGAAATGGACATACTGGATCCAGTAGAAATACGGTACTCAGAATCAGATTAAGCATTCCAAGCCAAGGCTATGAAACTTGCTTATACTTCTGGATACTCAAACTCAAAGAAGACAGAGAGGAACATATCCAAAGCATGTGAAACAACTTTCTAGCCACATTCTCTGATAGAATCTCCATTAAGTCTTCAAAATGTTTCTGTGTTCGCACAATACCACACAAATTCTCCTGTGCATACATGGAACATAGATCATATATAAACCCTCTGTGCTGAATGTGCGATGCAGTCGAAGACAGGCGGCTTTTCATTTGACACCGCTCTATTGTTTTTGACATGGCACATACGATTGAGTTTGGATGCATTCATCAGTGCGTATCGACGCTTTTCTTTTCAATCCTCGCCAGCTGGCAGACCGTCACCACAATCTCTTCCTCCTGAGGCGCTGCACACAAGGCTGGCTGCAATCAGCAAGAGAGTCCCTCTCTGAGAGGGAAGCTTCTGCTGACCAACTGTACCAGCACGCTTTGCTGCAGAGGGGCTTAAGCTGCTGGAAAAGAGTGAGTATGCACACAGCACACACAATCACACACACACATAAAATATGTCATTAAAAAAATACAACTTCATAACTTGGATGAGATTGAAATACATATTAAAGATAATAAAGATATGTTTGGTAACATCGAACTGGCCTTATTTGTCATTTTTCACTTTCATTCAAGTCTTAACTTGAGTCTTTCTCTGAGGGAAGCCACTTTTTGTCCCCAAAGCAAAGTAAAGAAATAGATTCTGGCTCAATAATGTGTTCACACAGGGGGGCAGTCTCCCCATCTACTACCAGAGATGATTTCCTCCTTCCTCTCTAATTTATGTAAGCTGCCAGGAGGAGTGTTTTACAGCTTGTGAAATTGACTAAAATGAATAGAGACACCTCTTGATGACAAACTAGATCATCAGCAACAAGGCTGACCATTTCTAACTACTATTTTATTTACATGTTTGAAATTGTTCCTGGGCAGCAGGTGTCAGAAAAAGGTGATAAACTGCACACTGCTAAAACAGCTTTTATTTTTTTTTACATTTTCCCCTGCATAATGGACAACATCAGCAAAGAAATAAGAAAATCTAAACGGTCTGAAAGTTCCTTAAGCCACTTTCCTCCTCATAAGTGAAGCTAACTTGGAAATAATTTGATGTGGATTCTACTGTGAAAGATGGTTTGGGTGTTTTTCAGCATTCCCAAGGTTTAAAATAATTATCAAGATTAATTATTGTACTTCAAACTATACCTCTCGTAAGAGTGACTGTTGTCCATTTCAGCTGAAGGACTGGCGGATGATTCAAGAAGAGAGAGCGGAGCGTTATTATCGCACTTGCACTCTGAGGAGGTTTCTGCTGGCACTGCTGGACCATGTGAGCCAGGAGAGGCTGCTGGAGTGGGACCGTCAGGAGCTGTCTCAGGAGCACAATAACAGGTTTGCTACCTGTGAATTTCCCATATGTTAACTGTGCATATGCTGCAGTGTGTCCCCAAACCCCCCCTCCCCCGAAAACATAACCCACTAACAAGGTGTGATATTAAAAATTGGCCCAGTGGCTTGTCAAAGTTTAAATACGTGTTGACATGAAATATCACATCAGTTTGCATGAAGTAAAACCAATATTTTGACCACTGTTGGCACTAATGAACCTCTCAGGTTTAAAGTCATTCACTGGACCTGGTAATAGGAGCCAATAAGCCCTGCGTACATTTGTTCAGGGAGTATCACAATGCAAGCACATTATTTAGCATGTTTCATGTTTAGCATGTTCACTATCCTACTGTGGTTTATCATATGTGTATAATGCAAACATTCACTCATCTGCACCAACATTACAGCTAAGGCTGATGTGAATGTTAAAGTAATGACATATGAGCTCCAAAGTTATTGAAATATTTCAACACAGACAGAAAGGATGGACAGGCACATTGGAACTGTTATTCTAAGATCCAAGTGGCCCGAGTGAATTAAATAATGTCAGCTAGGTCACTCTTTGGGAACTTTCCTCATTTGCATCTAAATAGTTTAATAGTAGAAACACAATTTGTTTTTCTTATTATGCTTAAAAAACAGCATATTATTTTGTCACCCTTTTCCCATTGTGATCAAAATGAACGTTTACTTCAGCCTCGGTACAACAATGATTTCATACTTACTGCCATAAAATGTGAATGTTAATCAAGTTGAGCTTTTAATGTCAGTTTAACTAAATGACCACAGCCTGTAGGTGTATTTCCACTGGCTGCCAAGCTGCCATTGTCAATAAGCCTCCAGTGACACCGTGTGAAAACTCATTAGGCCTCATCAACCCAGAGGTCTCTATAATTCATTTTTTATTACTCACTTGCTTGTTCCCGTCTGCCCCTCCATCTGCCTGCACTTCAGACGGGTGCTGCGGCGATGCTTCCTGGCCTGGAGGCAGCTTCCGTGTCAGCTGCGAAAGGAAAGAGAGAAGGAAGTGCGACGGGAGAGGCTGGGCCGGAGAGTGACTGAGGTCCTGCCTGATTTCTGCTCCCATCCGCTGTAAAGACAACTGGACACTGGAAGAAACCATGACTGTCAGAGGAAAACCTCAGGCCCACATTGACAACATCTCAGTAACTTAGGAGAGGACACATGTATGCAAACGTTAAGAGAACACACTGCATATTCCTCACATTTATTTATTATAAATAAAGAGAATCAACACAGATAAATCCATACACTGTTCAGGATACCAATAAAAGACTTTCAATCTCTTTGACAATTTATAAAAGCAGCTATAATGAAAACCACTGATAACTTCTATAGCTGACATTATGTGAATTGTTTGTATTTATTTTTCCAGAGTTGTTAAATACAGTTTTATGTAGTTTGAGAGTAAAAGTGGCTATTCACCTCCTCATAACAAGCAAATCATTAATTATGATAATGCAATGACACACAGCAGAATTTAATGAGCCAGATTATGTGATTGGTGATGTGATGTTTGACATGTCTGTCACAGATAACCACAACACATTTCACAAGTGAAGTAAGGTGTCCTGCTTGGTGAAGACTGTTGTTAGGAGTTTGTAGATGTGAAACAAATGATGTGTGCAAAGAAAAGAGCGTCCTTGAAATAAAGCGCAATACATGCTCTGTGCAGGATTGACCAACTCCAGGATTAAGAGCATCAACAGACGAACCGTTCGCTCATTTTTTTTTTTCTTGTATGCTGTCTCCCAGCAAGGCACTAAAATGTATGGGAGACATAAAGCCAATTTAGACCAGGGAAGACCATCAGTGTGACGGAAACAGTGATGTTTGCTGGGCATGAGAGGAAATGAGGCAGCAGTGAAAGGCAGTTAAAGTGTGAGTGGATAAAGCTGCATGGAGGAGATGCCAGTTATCAGTGACATTAAGAGGACTGAATGTATCTCACTGAGGTGTGAAATTATTGCTATGTGTCAACGTCAGGGCTTCAGTAACCGGGTGATTTCAGTCCTGGGGGCTCTCAGCCAGCAAAGGAGCCATGCTGCCATCAAGTGGACATAAACAGAACAGCAACGATGAACTCCAAAGTCTTTTTTTTTTTTTTAAATCACAGCTGTGTTACAGTCTCTCACACCAGGTCTGTTGGGGCAGGACAGGGAGGACTAAGGTTTTCCCCCATGGTCATGAACTCTGCCCAGTTGTCACGGAAACCTCGAGAGTAGATGCCAGTGTCCACGATGAGTCCCCAGCAGGCGCTGTGAGCGGTTTTGTCTCGCAGGGCAACTCGAGCCTCGCGCTCGGTCACATTGTAGCTGACATTGATGACCTGTACCACCAGCAAGTGGAGCAGGCCACCGGTCACAATACTACAGTACCAGGCACAGGTGAAGCAAAGAGCGGTGCTGGAAGACAGACAAATATAAAAGTTACTCTATTCTGCAGGAGAGTCACAATGAAACACAGCGCAGATTGCATCTATCTGACATAAAAGGAAATGACTGTTCATTTAAATGATCAGTTAGTCTCCAGTGTACACATGATACTAACCAGCTTGAATGTACCGGTAAATGGTACACTATAAATTAAACTACAATGTGTCATGTACTTTGCTTTGTAAGTGATTATTAAAAAAAATGTATTGTATGACCAATTTAAAATCCCTTACAGTAAAAAAATGTATATATTTGGAAGTATGCAGGACATGATGACAATGAAGACAAGTTCTGAGTTTAGTAGTCTAAGGTTGATCTAACTGTGCTGAAGGTTGAAATTCACTTACAGTATAGAGCTACCAGAATAGATTGTATTAACTGTCTTAATTACACTCCGCACTCTCACATTGCTCTGAGAAAAAAACAGTCAGTCTTTTTACAACAGCTTGAGCTTTCCAAGACGCTCGGACACAAATACAATTCAGGGATGTTTATTTTTCTCCAAATAAGATTAATCATGCATCTTCTTGCATAATAATATTGACAACAATAAGGTGTTTGGCAAAGAGGGAATACAGTAACCCAGCCCTGAGTGTACCAAGTGTGAACATGTTTCTTCTTAGTACCTACCTGTACTGGTTGTAGACCCCCGGGCAGTAGAGCAGGGCTGTGAATAGGCGTTGTTTGGGACACACGCTCTGCAGCACCAGGCTGATCCCGTACAGGGACGTCAACAGGAACAGGACGAGTGTAAGCAGGAAGCTGCGGTGATTGGCCTGCCCCACACAGCTGTTTATCCTACTCAAGCACCGACAGGAGGGGACACACAAACACGGGTACACACACAGAGGTAGACAAAACATTGAACTGAGACCACAGGGTTACATTACTGTACACACATGCAGGACCAGACATATAAGTTTTATGAACAGATATATATTCACTTGTTGCTGTAGTTAATATGTCATGCTGACTCGACAACATACAAATAACGACAATGAAGAAACCGGAATTGCTAACACTTAACACCTTGTTTCCTGGAAAGAAAAACCTAACTTATTGGTATTGTTTTGAAATTTAAAGGCTGCTTTGTATATTTATTGAATAGTTTGTGTCAAAAAACAAGCATAGGACAAATAAGAACACCACAGCGTTTGAGATGTGAGACAAAACAAAGGAACAGTGCTGACAAGTCAGGTGAGAAGAGTTTTGATAGGACCCACCAGACACAGTGGTGGTCGAGACGCTGCACGCAGACGCCACAGATCCGACAGTGTCCGGCCCTCGGTGGCTGCACCACTCCGCACACTGCACACCAGTTCCTTTTGTTATTTTCCTTCAGCTCGTCCCCCACCTGCTCCGTCAGTCCTGCCCGATTGGATACCATCGTCACTTCCTGCCTCCCCCCGTTGACTGCCGGGTCTCTGTCTGCTAGAGGGGTGTAATATGTCACTGTGCTGTGGACTGCTTCCTGATTTGGACGCAAGATGCCGGGATCTCTTTTTGTGTGGATTAGGGCTACCAGGGTGAGCAAGACACCTGCTGTTACCACCGTTAGCTGCACAAGGCCAAGATCCCCATTTGGGAACACCTCTGTGATGAAAAGGTAGTACATGTACGACAGGGAGAAGAGGGCCAGGCTCAAGAAGAAGAGCGTCCGTCCCTTCTTGCGGTGTGTGAAATAGTAGTACCACAGCACCAGGCCAGGCAGAGCTGTCATAACCACCATGCCGAGCAGGTAGTGGAGAGCAGCGAGGCGCAGCAGGACAGGAAGGAGAACAAGAGGAGGGATGATGGACAAGTCCACTTTTCGGGCTCCACCCCACAGCCAGGGCACACGGAGGCGGTCTGTGACCACTTCAGCCACCTGTGACATGGATTCAGATTTCTGAGGCTCCCTCTTGAGAAACCTGAGGAAGTAAAAGAAGGTTTAATCCTTTTACTTTAGGGAAGCAACCTCTTAGATCACAGGTGAGTTGTCTTCAGCAGCATCTATGGCATTAAGCTGTAATTGCAGGGACTTTGTCTTACAGGGGTTCAAGCAGGGCACTGGCTGCATTCAAATATATCCTGTATCTGTCTGTTTGACCACAGTAAACGGTTCACTACAACTCAGCGGTGACTTGAGAAAAGTGGTATACTAACTTAACTAAATAAACAAAGCTTGCAGCTCTGTGAGGCTGTCATTGTGTACAGTTGCGCTTTAATGACGAAGACTCTCTGAACACTAAAGTGTATCGTGTACCTGCCTGGAAAGAAGAAAAACCGTCAATTAAAATAATCATCTATGCAGGTTTGTCAAATGATTGTTTCTCACCTGTCGCAGGCATCATCCAGGTCCTCGCAGTCACAGAAGCAGGCGGCTACATGGCTGCGATCTCCATGTCTGTTCACATACTCACAGCAGCACAACCTCTCCTCCTCCAGCACCTTTTTGCCTCTCTTCTTCATGGCAGACAGTCTATCTGAGTATAAAAAAAAAAAAGTTGTTTTGGCACCATTATAAACTGAACTTTAGTGAGCATTAGTGTGATGGATCAAACCGAGCTTAGTGTCAACTAAAGCAGCAGATAAAATACTGCTGAAAGCCCATTTGCTGTAATGACCTTTTTACATAGCAGCAGCTTAGCAGCTCTGTGAGTGTGTTTTAGATGGTGGAGTAGGCCCTGCACATTTGACCATACCCAGTCCACCTCCCACCCTCACATCTGTCCCACATCTGTCAGGCATTAATGATTTCACAGCAGCTGAGCTGTCTCAGCCTGCTGCTTGTTTAAAAGGGCACATGTGGATTTGGGCTGAGGTGAGCTTGGTAGCAGCATTTATAACAACTGCAGGCTTTTTACTGTCCCCCTCATCACAGACTGAAAGATACTCTGTAAGGCACACAGGGTGGGATTAATCCTATCCTAAATCTCACTCTGAAGTGACCTATCTCTGTTGAGGGCATTGGACTAGTCTCTGGTAGCACTAAATCATGGCATGACATGGTGTGTTGTGTTAATAACAATTTGCAAGCTGCTGATCTAATTGGCAGCATAAAAGCTTCATCAGGGTCAGGAAAGGTCACCAGCATCTAACCGGTGAGACACTTCGGGCTGGCCCAGTCTGTACGCTCATAAAGAGAGGGCAGATTGGGCTAAATGAACGGACATACTGCTGTGTCAGTGTGTGGAAGCAAAAAGCAGCACATCTGCTCCCTGACAGATAAAGGAATAATGCAGCAAGCATTCACAGCATGACTGTGGTGCTCAGCAGTCGTACGTCCTGTTTTTACACAGAGAAGTTTCTGTCCTGCATATAGAACTGTCGACTTGCAAGTGCTGCAGGAAAATTGAAAAGGTTAACAAATAAACACTGCATTTCAAGCCAAATAGGTAGCAGCCATGAATACATGCATGTCCCAAAGCCATAAAACTTACAAGATAAAATCAGCAACAACAAAAAAAAAGGTACAAATTGTTTAGCCAGCAACCAGGAGACTGTTGGCTAACTGTAGCATAGCTTTAAGATTAAGATTTACTTTATTGTTTCTGTTTTTACACTCTGTAAGTCATGCAACACACACATAGGCTGAAATATACACACATGCACAAACAGGATCCTATGGACATGCACTAATGGAGAGATGCCAGAGTGACGGAGCTGCCCACAGCGGGCGCTCCTGAGCTGATGGTGTGGGAGGGGGTTTGGTGCCTTGCTCAAGGGCACCTCGGCAGTGCTCAGGAGGTGATCTGGCACCTCTCCAGCTACCAGACCAACTTCCATATTTGGTCCGCACCAGGACTTGAGCCGGTGACCCTCCGGTTCCCAACCCAAGTCCCTACAGACTGAGCTACTGCCGCCCACTTTCTAAGACAAAGGAAAAAGAGAAATAGCTAGGCCCACCAACACCCCTAACACTTATGTTAAATGTTGGTTTTCTAATCATATCCAAACAGTGCAGAAGAAGCAACAGAGGTTTAAAAAATAAATGGATTCCAGAGAAATCAACATTTTTAAGAAGACACGCACAGGGTTAACAAAGGGTGCACAGTAATAACAATAATGTTCAGAACTGTTTCAAGATTGGTTAACAGAATTAAGAGTTGGCAACACACTTTAACATTTCAGAAGGTGTCTCAACCGTTCACGCAATGCGACTGACCTTGTACCACCTCACCATCAATTTTAATTGTCCATCTTACAGTAACAGCTATGATAATTTCTCATTCACCATGGAGGCAGTTCAATCCCCAGAATCAGAATAAGTATTTTTTAGCGGAAGAAAAAAAATCTCCTGATTTAATATTTTCTGAAGGGTGGGGGGGGGGGGGGGGGGGACAAGGAACCCACTCTGAGTATCTTGGTACACTCCTGCTGTTTTATTTGCAATAACCTCCCCCAAAAGACCAGTCATTTGGGATCATCAATGGAGGTTATCAGATGTCATTTAAATTTATTTTACAGCTCATTTGACAGGCAACAATACCGGATCTTTGAAAAAATATAATTATAATAAATAATCTTGGACAGTATCAAAGCTCAGTTTAGGGATTTTAAAGGGACTTTACAATACAGTTCGCCCATAAACCACATGATGACTTGTATTTTTAATGTGTAAATTAAGTCTCACTGTCACTCGTGGATGTTTTTATGAAGTTAATTAGTCTTTAATTGGCTGTAATCTGTTGAACACTGCAGGTTGTTGATCTTCTGATTCATCACGGACTCGACTCAGTTCACCCAGATCGAAACTTAGACTACCCTGCCATCAAACACCGCACACAACCCTTAAATTAAGACTAAATTATATATATATAATATATAAAGAAGAGCTGCCGAAACACAGCCACGACATACCTGAACACTGAGTGTCTACATGCCGACTGTTTCCCTCCGCCTGGCTCCTAAACGGAAGTCTTCTCGTGGTAACGCTGTCGTATCCGGTGTGTCTCACACCAGCGACTGAACGCCCTGTTTTCACCACAATAAAAGCATGTGCAGGTCAATAACCGTGTGTTTAACTTTCCGAGTTTACAGGAATACGTCTCTGTAGGGTCCGATCCGGGTTCGTGTTGCGCCGTCGAGGGAGACGTCCTGCGGCTCTGCCCCCTAAACTGAGCACACGGTTCCCCTCCTGACGTCAGCTGATGTGGACTGTCCCCGCCCAGGAAACATTACACACCTTAAGGAGGCAAGCGGATATCTCAAATCCTCTTTCTCAAATTACATAACTTTTTTCTCATTCAAATGTAGGCATACATGTTATTTTGAACTACCTGTAATGATTTGTCATTTTGGATATCTCAAATGTAAAAGGTGTCTTGTAAAAACTAAATTTTAGGCTAGATATTTGAAAAAACAATAGTGGAAAGTAGGCTAATTGTAGTCTCAATGTTGAGCACCAAAATACAGAGACTCGTTCCTTGTAGGCTTATGTGAAAACCTTCATGAAATACCTCTTTCTGACGGCTACAATTTTAATGTGCAAGGCATTAGTGCAATTTTATATAATAATGTCACTTATAGCTATAATTGGCTCCTAAAGACTTTTTTTGGGAGGATAACAAATGAAGAGAAGATTTTGAAGATTGTATTTTTATGAACAATCTTATCTGATAAAGTACCCAGGGACTAAAGCTGTAGTGGAGTTAATGAAAAGTATTTACCTTCCAATTTTAGAGAAGTAAATTATATATATTTCATAATATTAAAAAGTTAAATACTATTCCAATTATTTGGTATAGCCTACGTGGACTTCCTTTGCATCTCTACAGTATACAACAAGTAACAGGGTTATTTCAAAAATGTAATTCTCAACATCATCTAGCATAAGAATACGACAGAAGAAATCTACAGCTTTCGGTAGAAGTAAAAACTGAGAGACCACGAGTAAATAATTAAAGACAGTCCCAACAGTATTGTATTTCACCTTTGAAGAGGAACTAAGACACATGGCTTTACCTCCATTAAGTTTTCTGCTTCGGTTTCCAGCAGCAGCACACAGTGAACAGTTGCTACAAGTGTTATCTGTAACCTTTTGTACTCCAGCTCTTGAAGTGAAATCATTTTGTTTAGAATAATTCAAGCTTCATGAAGAAAAAGGCACATCCCTGAGTGCTTTATAGGTAAACATTTACATAAATACAATGTTAAACACATTGACGACTTAGCAAGAACATACTGTATGATCAATGCAAATATTCTTGGCAGCCCTGCATTTAAAGTTGGTAGAAACAGTACTGAGATAACCCAAGTGTCTCACTGACACAACAGAGAGGAAAAGTACTGAAAGTAAACCGTTTCTTACTAAGCTTAATATGAATTTAAAAGGAAGAGAGCATGAAAACACACGTCACTTATTTAAAATGTACAGGTGAAGAAGACAAATCATATGGGCTGCTTAAGACTACAAAACATTCCCTGATATCAGCCCGGGATAAAATCAACAGATGAATTCATCAGTTCAAGATGTCAGGGGCATATAGCAGCAGTATAGGCTACCTTTATCATATTTGACCCTTAAATCTTGCAACCACTCTGGAGTTTATGAATGCAAAACAATTGTGTTTTCTCATTGTACACAACAGGACGATTGTGGAAATTTGAGTAACAGATCCTACCATATTTATTTGAAATAATAAATTCCATAAAAAGATATCTAAAAACACAGACTAACCTATGAGGCACTTGTGCAAAAATTAAAACTGTGCAAGAAAATCCGACAGAAAATAGTCATTTTAAATAAGACTTATTCATTTCCCTTCAATAATAATTAAAAAAAAAACTATTTACAATAGCTCCTTTTGGTGTGGCAAGAGGCTCATCTGGATATAGAAAAGGCACATCAGGACAAAGTTTTCTGAAATCAAAGTTTTTAGGGAAAAAACTCAAAGGAAACAACTAAGGGCGCTGACAATGGCACCCTACAAATATTTAAACCCACGGCCCTCTTTGGGGCTGACTTACATATCACTTTGTGCCAGCAGCAGTCAGTCCACAGCTTAAAAAACATGGCAATGTCACTGGATAACAGATATTTCCTCAGAGACTGTTCACAAGTGCAGTTTTCTCCACAGGTTTCCTCTGGGAGGGGGGAGGGGGAGGGGTGTGGGTGTGGTGGGGGGGGGGGGGGGGGCACTCTGTGGTCGCCAGGTGTGGTGTGTCACTGTGGTCCTGCTGTACGATTGGCCAACGCAAAGTTCTTCTGCAGCACCACCAGAGAGTTGCGGAGCTGTGAGAAAAATAACAAGCACAAACGACACCCGCTTTATGTTTTGAAAAGTTTTGACAAACAAGATGAATTTGTGTGTTAAAAGAGGAAAGTGAGAGCAGAGGGGCTGTGCCGTCTTTGGTGAATGACACTTCACGTCTTTCATCCTCTAAAGCATAAATAGATTGCACCCATGATAAACTCCTGTTTTCTACAACACATCACTTATTTGCTCGCTGTTGGAAAGTAAAAGGTATTTGTACGTGAATTATAAGGTGAGCTAACAGTTAGCCTAAATAGCAGCAGGAGGACACAGCTAGCCTAGCCCTGCCTAGAGCTAAATGATACAATCTCCAGCGCTTTTTAAACTTCAAAAGATAGAACCCATGTCATTATTGCCACAAAAAGCAAAGTGTAAACACATTGGTTTTCAAGGATAACTTGCTGACTCTGAGCTGTAAGACTATACCAGCCTAGACTGAAGGAAGCAGACAAGCCCAGTCACTCCCTGAAAGAAATAATAAAAAAAGACTTTGAGGAATTAAATCAACAAGATATGACCAAGCGGCAACCTCCGATGATGAAATGAAGCCAATGCGGAAGTGCAAAAAACTTTTCATCGAATGTCCACTTAACCGGCTGCAGAAGCCCCAGAAGTCACATACACACTCATTCAAAAAGACCATTTTTACAGCATAAATAATTGTGTTTACAGCCTGGTACAAAAAAACTAATTGTTCTTATAAGCTCTTGACTTTATCTACACATACTGTAAAAGGGTTCCTTTTTTAAATTATTACTCATCCATTTTGATTTTATGAAGAATAAGAGTTTAAATCCTCATCAGGTTTTAAGCCCCCACTTTAGAGATGCTCCCTACCAGCAGTGAAGCTCACAGTTGTCAGTGCCCACTTAGTGAAAGCTAGAAATCTACTGAAGATGGGAAACGAAGCATTAAATGACACAGTTCAAGGCACTTAAAGTCTCCTTCAGAACTTAAAAACCTGGCCGTGAAAAGACGCAGCCTTTGCGTTTGTCCTGATTTCTGTCCGTCTGATATGTTTAGTTTGTTTGGTCCAATCAATGTGTCAAAGATTTATATTGCAACCACCAACGCATTTTTCTAAATCTATGCAAACAGGTCATGAAGATGTACGGCATTCTGCACAAGTACAACAATCAGTGCTGGATTCAGAACATTTATCTATGTAGTGCATTCCTGTTTTAAACAGCTCATCCTACCTGTTCTAAAAGGTTGATGGAGTCCTGCAGAACAGCTTTCAGCAGTTGCATGTCCTCTGTGGTCCTATACCAAGGTCCCTGTCTGGGGCCATATTCAGGGATGAAGCTACCAAACAACAGAAAGAAGATTTTTTTCTTATGTGCACATTTCAGCATTTATATTTAAGACAAAAAGGTAGTAGAAGACATATAAACACAGACAGACACAAAGTCAAACTGATGTTAGACAAGGACTTAGAGTGGAGGAGCACTGATGTAAGACTGTCTCTTACATAACCCCATTTACTGAGGCAGACAAACAGGCCGCTTCAGTATGGTGAGTCATTCACGTAAGAGTTCTCTCGAACCCTATTTTATGTGGGCTGCTTGAAGGACAGACAAAAAAATACCCTCAAGTACTGACCCCTTCACTCTCTCTCTCCACCCACACAAAGACTGCTGCTTTCCGAGTACAGAAACAGTACCCGTCCAAGACAGACAGTGATCAATAGACGATGTGCACGTTGCATAGGAAGAGAAAGTTATCCCACCTGGCCACACTCCTCTCCCTCAGCCGATGCTTTGTGGTCAGGTACATGCGGTTGGCTACATCTTCCATCGCCCACAACTTGAAGAACAGACCCAGATTCATCATCGTCAGAATCAGCAAACTGAAAGAGACAGTTCAAGTCTGTCAACATGGTTCAAACATTGACATGAGAGCATCATGGCTCCAGAAATGACCACTCATATTGTTCAAACATAATTACTTTTCTTTATAACTAAGGCAGTCTTCACCATGAACAACTGCACAATGGAGTCCATTCTTATCACTCAGTACAAACCATGTTGTTTCATTGTTGTGTTTCAGAGACTTACATCACACTCATCCCAGCCACTATCTTTGTGGTGCTCCATCTGTGCGTGCCTCTAATTTCTATGGGGCCTGTAAGACAGCAGGACACATGAAATCAAAAGGTATGAGTCATTAAAAAATCCCCCCCCCCCCCATACAGTGTGTGCCCGTGAGGACAATAACTATTGGACCAATATCGCTCTTTGTACCAGGCGATAATGATTTTTTGATTGAAATACAGATAGTTGCCTGGCTCCGGTTGAAGGTAACACATGTCTAACTAGCTGGCCATAATATGTAAAATAACCTTTGTACTTTAATTGTATACACTGCACAATAATAGGAGAACAAAACCAACATGTTTTAATTTCTTACTATTACGAGTTGTGCCGTTTCTTGCCAGGTCAAATGTTTTTCTAAAGTCTAAGCTGTTGCCTGGCAACCTTATAGAAAAAACATTAAGCACCTTTAAAAGCCTTTTTCACATATGCACTCTTGAAATTTTCAGGCAGGCTGCCCCTGAAATCTTCCTGGGTTTGTGGTTTACACATGCCCCTCACAGCGTGAGAATATCCCTATCTGACAGGGGGAAGGTCTCAGGAAGTAAGACATGATGTGAAATGAACAATGTGAAAGTGGCGGATTAAACTGATGACAGTTTTTTGCTTTTACATCAATGCTCTGTGTAGATAGACGCTAACAAAAGGGCAGAGAAGAACACACTGGCAGACAGAAAACATAAATGGAAATGTTTCACAACATGCACGGAGATCACATAGGTCACATGCTATACTGTCTATGGTCATGCTCCTGTTGCAGGATATAACGTCATCACCTTTCTGCTGCATTCAGCAGCATCAGCTCAACCCGACTTTACATCGTAAATTACAGATTTTGGGTGAAGTAAGAGTGAAAAATTCATCTTTTTGCATTCACACATACATCGCACCCAAAATGTTATCAGGTAGATTCAGGATTTTTTTTTTTTTTAAGATTTATTTTTGGGCTTTTTATGCCTTTAATGGAGAGATAGGACAGTGGATAGAATCATAAATCAGGGAGAGAGAGAGCGGGGAACGACATGCGGGAAAGAAGCCACAGGTGGGATGTGAACCCGGGCCGCCTGCTTGAGACGACAGCCTCCATACATGGGGCGCACGCGCACTAACCACTGCGCCACCAGCGCCCCGATTCGCTTTTAAGATGAGCTTTTAAGCTACATGCTAAGCTAAACATTCCCTGGCAAAAGTTTACGTTAAACAGAAACATTTCTGAGCAGGATAAATCTTTCAAAGTATAACGCAGTATAAGGGGAATCTGTGCATTCCCCAAAATGTCAAACTATTCCTTTAAAGCTGTCATGTTATGGCAGTTATGTCATGTACCCATGATGCTGTCTCTGTCCTGCTCAGCGTCCTGCCCATACTGCGTGTTGGGGTTCATGTGCTCTGGCAGTGTCCTGCTATAAGTCCGCCTCCTCCTACGAAGCCCACTCATCTTCCCAGAGTCTCCAACTCCCTGGTTCATCTCTGCTTCCTCCTCCATCAGTTCGGCCTCTGTACAGGGTCAATACACAGTCACAAACAAACAAAACAAATACAAGTGTGAGCAGGGTGAGAAGGTGGGAAAAACACTTATTTAGCTAAATATATGTAAAAGGTTGGTGAAGGATTCCTGCTAAAACTGAGCGCGCTGTGCACTTAAAAGGACAGATCTGCCCTTTATGTTCCGCCTCTTCTTCTTCTTATAAATGCAGCTGTAACATGAGTCACTGTTGCACAGTCTGATGAGTGTTGGAGGAAACCATTCATATCAGATCAGGGGTAAAGACAAGCCACAGGCAAAGGAATGAAGACGGGGAAGCTTACCGAGCTGTCTGAAGTTATCCTCTATACCGCTCCAGGAGTTTTTGGTGATGAAGGATTTGACCAGACCCCAGGGCTGCTTCTTATATTTCACGTCAGTGTAAACCCTGGCAGAAGAACAAGGGAACATTCCCTCCATGAATATACAAAACTCAACAGAGCATCCATCTGAAAAAAATGATCATAACATTTACCTGAGTCGACACTTCCGCTTCGAGGTACGTATGATGTAGTATCGAGTCTGAGTGTAGAAGTAATCATGATAGGGAACGTCGTGAGTGAACACCTCAGAGTCCACAAGGTAGTAATGACCGTCCCTGGATTCTTTGTACAGCGTCTAAGAGGTAATTGGAGTACAAATAAGCATGCAGTCATAAAACACACAAAAACGTGTTTATCCTGCCATTTGAGCATGCAAACAGCATTTACACGGATGTAAACACACCTGGTTCTCTGTAGCGGTGGAGAACTTTCCTATCAGAGGGTTGCTGATAGTTATTGTGTAGTTCAGACATCTTTTCATGTTCCCCGAGGCGTCTTTTTGCCAAGCAGTGAAATTAGAGTCTGATAATCGAAAGGAAAACATGAATTTGTTACATGGAAGTTTTTATGATTCAGAACAAGAAGTAGACAATTGGTTTCAGAAATGTTGTAAAGGTACTAGATTCATTTATTTAACAGTTTTAATACTTACTGGTTGTTTTTCTGACATTCATGAACCTTCTGATGAAGCTGGAGTCAGTGAAGAGCATCTCAAACATCTTGTTAGCGCTGATGTGGAAGACCTTGTTTAGATAAAGTCGACCCTGCACCGTGGGCAAACCCGCCCGCTCCTCCGCTGAGGAGGCAAAAAGAGGAGAATATTAATTCAACAATAATACAAAAAAAATATATGAATTGAATCAATTAAATTAATTCTAAACCTGAGCATTCACCCACCTTCTTCGATGCTGTCTGAACCGCTCTGCTCAGACACGCCGTTCTCGTTAGCGTTGAGGTCGAGAGAAAGCGTGGAGCGCTTGGAAGCCCGTTCTGAGGCGAGGCGGTCCAGTAATTGAGCGGGACTGCGCCGCTGAGATGGGCTGCTACGGGAGTCATCCTGCATGGGGGGTGGACACAAGAGATAAAACTTTTAAAAAGATAAGACTTGCACAACCAAAACAATGATGAATAAAAGAAGAAAAAAAAAATGTAGTACCGCATTGATCTGTAAGCCGAGTATGGAAGGCGAGTCCTCCCCCTGAGGCGTTGAGGTCTCTAAAGGCGCATGATCCACCCCAGGGAGGCGTACAGAGGAGGTCCGCTCTAGCTTTCCAACACCGTCATCACCACCAGGCCTCACAGTCAGGCTGCAGGCAAACAGAACAGGTGGTTATACATTACATAACAGTAAATTAAAGTGTGTGTGTGTGTAGGTGGGGGGGGGGGGTTTACCTGGTCTGCATGCTTGATTCTCCTGACAACTGTAAACTCTCCATCTCTTCATTGGTCAGGCCCAGATCATTCCCATAATGCTGTTTGACCATCTGCCACAACGCCAAACTGGTCAGAGGCTGAAAACATGAAGTGCAGGACCTGTTTGTTATTGTCTTCTAAAAAAAGGTTTCTGTTTTCATAGACAGAAAAGTATCTGCACAGTCACAATGACTCAGTCTTATCTTCATGGTTGACAAACGATCTAAAGACATTTTTGTCTCGATACTTATCAGACTTTTTGTTAACCCTTGAGACCAGACACAGATCATCCTAGAAATGTCACCAAAACAATAGACAACTGAGTTAAGTTATTCCTTGGGGGGGGTCACATTTATGGAGGCAGGTTCTTGAAGGAATTAATCTGGTTAGTCAATTTTCATAGAAAAAGAGGCAACAAAAACAACATGTTGCTTTGACAACACACTTCTTATTATGTCAGGTAATTAACAGCAAGTCAAATGAAGACTTGTATGCCATTTGGAGCTACAGAAGTTGTTATAGCGCATCTAAAACAGAGAGACAGGTCAAGTTTCGTTCAAGTTTTACTTACTTGTCAGCGGACATTTCCCCGCAGCTGTGAGCTTTGACAGACCGTCCAACAATGATCTGTAACCTGCACGCACCACGCACTCACATTCAGGAAGTCCTGGAGCTGAGCGCTGCGGTTGCGTAAAGAAAGCGCCGCCCAGATTTCACAGCGATAACAGGTAAATAAAAGCTCGCACAACCCGTTGTTAGTCCGGTTTACTGACAATCCGGACAGATAAAGTTAGTTGTTATGATGTGATTCCGTGGACAGTAAGAGCTCCGGCTTCAAGTGCGCTCTCTGTGTGGATGAAGGCAGAATGTAAATGAGCCCTCATGGCCACGCCCACAGCAGGGGTCAATGAACTTTCACGGGGATGTTTTCATACAGGTGTTTGTGCTCCGGATCCCTGCAGACTCGCAACCCCGTGGGTAGGCTATGCTGCTATGGTGCCTGTCTCCTATAAGTAGAGTCTGTAAGTAATTTAAAGGGGAAGTAAAACAATGTGTTTCTACCTAAACTGACTTAATGAATTTTTCTTAACTGAATTACATCTATTTATAGTTTAATGGTCAACCTCTGTATAGCAAATACATATTTTAATAAAGATGGTGTCTAGATTTTCATGAAATCAAACCAAGTTTTCTTCCAATACCAAACCAGAATCGGGATTGCCTGTTACCCTAACTATGTTACTAAGATTTTAAACCCTAACCCTAAAAATGAAAATTTCACATGCTAAAAACTACAAGGGAAGGTTTTCCATCTGTTTGCAATGTTTCTGCTGGAGATTTTGATATAAGCAAATATATTAATAAATGTTAAGTTACCTAGTCTAATGGTCATGATCCCTTTAACTTTTAGACTTTGGTGAACTAAATAAATATACTAAATAAATATAGCTGTCTGCTGCTCCTGTCACACATGTATGTAAATTATTCCTACCTCGGTATGTGGAACAATAAACAAAAGCTTCCATCTGTCGTACTCCAAGGCAAAACCTGCTGAGCTGCTCTGTGCAGATCTTTACCCAACATGCACCAGGAGAAAACACTGATAACCACAGAGGAAGACAGTCTGTGGCTGGGCTGGCATGATATGTACTCTGGACCGATTAGATAAGTGCTGCAGGATGGGTTAAAGTCACACAGCTGCTTCAGTCACAGCATTAAAGTATGTTAGAGTTAATGACAGTCATTTGTGATACCTGTGAAATGTTTGTCTTGTGGACTTTTTTTTGTTTCTTGACACATGTCACTGAGGTATGAAATGCACAACACATGGGGTATCGAGACTGTCCTGATGCAGTGCGTGTTTGTAGTTTGGTGACTTTATAAAGAAACAGCAGGTGAGTGAAACAGGGCCTTACCTTGTCTAACAGCGTGTTCTGCCACATGCGGAAAACTCCCAGGTAACTTTTCTCTCTCGCCGAGAAGGAAGTGAAGAAGTACTGACGGGGAAGATATCAAGAAATATGACTTAATCAGTCAGTTTTAATCAGACTTTAAGTAAGCTCTGCTCTCTTCTAATACAACATACCTTGTCGGTGCTCGTGCACACCTGGATGGCGTTGGGAATGAGCCGAGCGGTTTTCTCTCTGGTCATAGTAACGATGTCTTTTAGTGTCAGTATAATCTAAAACAAAACACGGTGAAAAGTTTGACTAGTTAGTGCACACGAAGGAATGCTTTACAGAGAAATGTCAGACAGGAGGCCCAACCCAACATGCATCCATACATTTTTATTGACTCCATTTCTCTGTGAATTTGAGTTTTTCCGGGGTGATCTTGTCTTATTGATCACTTCATCTCAACATAACTGTTCTTTCGTCCCTGAAAACAGATTCATTTTCCTTTTAACCTCAAGATAAAAAAGCTAGTTTTACCAGAGAACTGGGATCATTTTCTGGTGATCTAGAAAACAAAGCAATAGGGGCGTCGGATAAGCCAAGTGGTTATGTGGTGTGCCCCATGTGCAGCAGCTTTCGGTTTCGAATCCGACCTCAGCCCTTTGCTTCACGTCATCCCCCCATTCTCTCCACCAGAACATTTCCTGTCTGTCATCAGCTGTCCTATCCAATAAAAGGCCAAAATATAACACAAAAAAAACAAAGCCAAAGGCTGGTCACTGTGATAGTTCAGACCACTACATGCCATGCTGCCATTGTCCACATTAGTTCAGTTACTTAAGCCTACTGCAGTTTGTTTGGTGCTTCTGCAACTCTGGGGATACATGAAAAAGTCAAAATCCAAAGAAAACAACCAGAAACCATTAGTTATCATGGGAAATGGATGTGAAAAAAGGGAAATGTATGGACGCATGTTCAATAAGGACTCCTGTAGATTACAGCAACAGGAGTTATTTTGTGATGAGAACTTTAAATAACTTCAGAAACTCCTCAAAAGAGGAGGGAACTGATTTCTAGCAGGAGTGAATTAGTCAGACATTGTTGCATTTGACAAAAGGTCCAATGAGTCAGCATTACTGTAGCTTCCTCCTTTATTGTTGTATCAAGTGTGTGTGTCTCTGCAATTGCAGAATGTCTTGCTGTTAATTTGCAAGGAACTGATATTGTCCATTATTTATAAAGATTTAGCAAGATGTTTCTTTAAAATAGCAGAAAAACATCGTAAAGCCAATACAAGAAATGGAATCAATTCTCTTTAGAGTTTCCTTTAGGATTTTGGACTTAATTGATTAATATTCTAATGAGTGTGAGCACAGATACTTAAAAGCATTAGAGCCGTCACTGTCAACATGTTTAATGTCTCCAAATTAAAGAGAAAGAATACAAACAGTTCAAATACAAATCTGAAGAATATCTTTGCAGGAACATGAATGTACTTTTATGACTTCACAGCCTCCCATTTCCCTTTGTCGTTTTTTATTACCTTGGTTCCCCGAAACACGTTGCTATAGAAACAGAGCCAGTTTTCTGAGAGGTAGAGGCGTCCCTGAAGGAGGATGTCCCGTTGGAGGGCACACGTGTAGTCTTTGGAAAAATATAGAGCAGGAAAAGCATCCATAGAAATTAGTTTGTTTCACTACATCAACAAAGCAGGTCATCGTAGAGAAGACGTCGTGATTTACGCTCTTTCAGTTCTCCTTGGAGACTGATAATAAGTAACAACTCATAATGCACCTGTTCAGTCTTAAACTCGTCAGAAACATTTTGTTTCCAAAGATGGTAATGTGCCGTGCTCACTCACAGCTTTGTTTGTTTGAACATACAAACATGAACAATACAGATATAAATGTGAATCCAACAGGCTTTTTTTTTTTTAGGCAGAAAGGTTTAAACTGTCTTAAAATGAATTTAAGGAGAAAGTTAAGATCCATTTGGGATCCTCAAATGTCACCTGATTATAAAATAATCCAGAGACGTTATCATGCTTAATTTGAGGGCTCTTCTCTTCCTCAGACCAGAACTGCATTAACACATCTTTCCTTTCTTTTTGTAAAATGATGACATCTTGGTTGAACTTCTGAGCCTCCCCTGTTACACAACCCTTATGGTTTCTTTCACCTGTGTCATGATTCAATCGTGGAAAAATTAAGCAAAAAAAGTAAATTTTAAAAGGCAAACAAACTAAAATTTGGATCATGGACCAATGCTATCAAATGAGAAGCAGCTTTTAGGACTCACCCACAATGAGTCTTTCTGACTCCGGCAGTTCTTTGAACAACTTCTTGAATTCGTCAAACCTTTGTTTGTAGGTCGGCAGAGGAGTCTGTGGGGCTGCAAGACACTGTGCCTGAGGGTCGGAGGCCTGATGGGCGAGAAGTGGCCATTAGTGATTTAAAACTAAATACTCATATGGTTGGGCAAAATGAACAGCACATTGGCCTCGCACAAGATGACAAAAAGGAAAGGATCATATCTGTGTGTAACTGACATCATAAAATGATCTACTGTGAGGTGAAGCAGATGTTAAGCAGCTTTGCGGGCCTGTTTGGGTTTAAGGAACTCCAACATGCATGAGGTGAAACGTGGTGTGAGCAATCTGAGGAAAGGTTTTTGCGTGTAAGCCATACATGTCATAAACCAGCCTGTGGTACCTTTAGGAAACTTTGGAAAGCATGGTGTTGTTGTTGTTGTTTTACCTCTTCTTCAGAGGAGCTCCACCTGTCCTCCAACACTGATGCTGACTCATCTGTAATCTCATCACTGCCCACTGACCGGTACGACACCTGGTCCATCTGCTCTGCTGCGCTGCTCACAGGAACAAAAAAAAAAAAAGACGTGCTTTAAGTAACTCTGCTGCAAAATGACTTTCGACTCATACCATTGTCTGCAGCCTTTCTCAGCAGAGACAGTAGGGAGTGTTAAAGACAGAAAATAAAATAAAAATAGGCCAGGCGTATTCGATCTTTTTTCAGTGCAACTTTAAAAACAACTTCTTATCCTCGGAGGCGGCAAACTTCATTCAAGCAGCTCCGCAGGTGAAACCAATCTGAGTGCAACATAACTGGTTTGACTGGGAGTGGGAAGTGTAGTCTTAACAATCAACAGGAGCCTTTCCGCACTCGTGAATTACATTTCTGTTGTTTTTTTTCCATGTCGATGAACGCGTTTGTGTCAAAACTTCCAAACAGTTACAAAAATGTTTAACCTGCATTAAATTAAACATAATGACGACAAGTTCATATCACTAGCAACGCTTCCACACTCATTCTGGGCACTGTAAGATCGTTATGGCTGATAGGAACTATCAGGATGTTAGATCTCGCAAATCAAGTTGAAACTGGATGTATCTGATTTGGTTAAACATGCGACTAAATACATTTTTACGCACGCCGCCAAAAGCGCACACGCGTGCTGCTCCATGAACATGTGGGCGGTTTAAGACTTAGCTGGTTTATCAGTCCACCTACCTGACACGTAGTGGACCCAGGATCTCTGCTTCCTTAATGTAACCCAGTTAAGAGAACACCCCGTGTTTAGGTTCCACTCAGCTCTGAAGCTCTGTCGAGGACTTTTAATGTTGTTCTCACGCGTCTTTGTTGCAGGTGAATCTCATCTCGGCCAGGGAAACATACCTTAAGGGAGTTGTCATCTCATTGGTGACGCTCATTGGTGTTCGCTTTAGCAGCTAAGGACTCCTAAATTACCTCTCCCTCCAGTTATTCTTGACTTCTCCTGAGGACGATCTGGTTTTCGTTTGCATGAATGGTGTGTTTTTTTCCTTCATGGAGTTTAACTTGTTTAAGTTACAAAATCATTTCAAGGCACTAAAGCTCATCAATATTATTCTTTATTAACACAAAACCCCTTGCTTTAGCGTTGACCTTTAACCAAAACAAATTAAGAGATTAAGAGAATTTCCATTGAAGTAGGCCAGGGTGCTGAGGTATGCAGAGAGACCAGTTCAGCAGCATTGACAGCATCATCACGACTAAAACACCAATCACACAAAGACATCGTTCTTTCTTCTTCCTTTTTTTTCCCCATGTTTTTAATTATTCAGGAGTCACATGATGAAAGTATTGGACAGCATTCACACGGCCAAAGTTCACAACACTGCACAGCGTGAAAACACAACCATAAAAACCAACAAAAAAAAAAAAAAGAGAACAACAAAGCCTTCACGTCAAAATGCTGGCAATAAATAGACTGATCTTATTAAATTTATATTCAATACTCTTCTGTACAGATGGTCTGTGAATTACAATACATCAACCCGAACAATCTCCTTCAGGAAGAGCAGCACGGCTAAACACGCACGGAAATCATGTAAACAGAGAAAGGAAGAAACAGTGGGTAGAGATCCCTCTTTCACTCACTCACTCACACACAATCAGAGGTTCCAGAGTAGGCCGATATGAGGCAACAAATAATAATTAATACAGTACATCTTTCTCTTTGCCCTCCACATTGAAATGCACACACACACAGATACACACAATCACTCACACAAAAAAGGAGCACAGGGGAGCACGCAGGTTTCAGGGGGGGAATAGGCGGAGGTGGAATGTGGCTCTTCAGTGGAGGGGTCAGAGACAAAAACCCGGTAAGGCTTGACGTGGTGGGGGAGCCTATTCTTCCAATGTGCGGAAGGCGTTCTGCATGTCCTCCACTAGCTGAGCGTACTCGGCCTTGATCTTGGCCTCGCCGTCCTTCACCGGGTCCTGTACGAGAAAAAAAAAAAAACAGTTTAAAGAAGGTGAACTGCTGTATATAGGCTGTTGAAGATCTTCAGAAATGGACCCGAATCCTTCTGATAAATATCTGAACTATTTAATTCCTAGGGATGGGAATCGGTGGATTTAAATTCCTTTAAAAAAAAAAAAAGTTAAAGTTCAGGATTGATGTAGTTATTAACTGCAGTTTGGTGTCTGTTCCACCACCTATCATGCTCCATCTCAAAACGCCTTTTCATCGCTGCCTGATGTTATCGAGCCAAAGCTATCTCTTCTGTTTTTCATCCAGTCTTCTTTGGCAAATTAACTTGCATTCATCATGGTACATTAATTCATGTCACAAGGGCCACCGAGGAGTCCTGAGGCGGGTTCCTGGGAAGTGTGTGAGTTGCATAGCGCCGTCCCGTTGTGAAATCATCGTGTGTGTGTGTGTGTGTGTGTGTGTGTGAGGACTCTGACTCAAACTTCTCAACGGCAAATTACACACTTTCAGTGAGTCTGAATATGTGCAGACTTTCATTTGGGAACATAAAGGACATGATCATCCAGCCCCCCGGTAAACAATTGTTTGCACAATCAAGCAGTATAAAAGAAAATTACATTAAAATAATCAAAGCAAACACAGACGAGGTGGGAAACCATTACTCATTTTTTTATACCATGTCGAGCCCTCGTGGACTCACGCACCAACGCACTGCAGACCTGACGCTCACAGCTGATTACTTTAGATCCTGGACATGGAAAATAGTCCTATTGCTCAATGTATTAGTTTTACTTTGTTTTAGTGATTTGGAATCTTGATAATTGATTGTAACTGGATATCATCTTTTCTACTTGAAGCATGTGACCCAGTCAAGGAAATGATCTTTCCACTCCCTTATTGTTACTTTTTTAAACTCTTATTGCATCCAGTGTTAATAAAAATATGTTCTAAAGATATATCTACATGGGCTACAAAGTTCAAAATAATCCTCTCAAGATACGTAACAAGGGCACTCGTACCAACTCTTCTTACTTTACAGGCAGACTTCCTACCACACATTACAAACAAAGACTACTGTTTGTGGATGAGTCACAGGTTCAATGAAATGTCAAACATTTAAACAGCAGCTCTCAACCTTAAACCGAAGCACTGGGCAAAATGAAGAAGAAAAAACATGAGATACACGGAAAGTGTGAAAAAACTCCAGATATTTTTGTTTTTACAGAAAAGATAAATAAACAACTAATTTCTGCTTTTTTTTTAAACCAGAAAAAACACAAATATACCAAAGAGGACATTTATCGAAGCCTTAGCACACACACACCTTGAATTTCATTGAGCTGATCCTGTAGAGGATTTCTCCCAGGTGCTCCTTGATCATGGCCCAGGTGATCTTGTTGTCGCTCTGAGCTGTGGTCTCCACCGCGTGCCGTGCCATGTCATAGAAAGAGATCATGTTGGAGAGGATGCCCACCGTCTTGTAGAAGGGACAGAACCTGAGGACAAAAGGAAAAGCAACTTTATTTTAAAACTAAATTTATACTGAACATGGAGCAAATCTAAACGCTTTACAGAGTTCAAAAGAGAACATGAAGCAAAATAAATATGACGTCAAGCAAAAAGAATACATTAAAATACTAAATAAATGATAGTAGAAGATCAATAAAATAAATAAAAAGTGATTCAATCAAAAGACTGAAGTAACAACTTCGACAAATATTGTTATCAGCAACCATTAGATCAGATTCTCTTTACAGCCATTTTAGATATATAGAGATAAACATCACTGTGTCTGGTCCAACATGTCTTTGAACTCAGTGGTCAGTGATTGAGTAACAGTGCTGAGGATGACGTTACCTGTCATAGGGAGTGTAACCATTCTGCTGCAAGAAGTCGTCTTTGATCAGTTTGGCCACCTCCAGTGTGATTTTATCTGTTTCGGCCAGCGATGCCTGATTAAAGGATGTAAAAAAATGTGTTTTAAAAGGTTGGAAAATAGCATATAGAAGAAATAGGCATTTGTTTTATGTATTTCCAGCTCTGAAACTACAAGACAAATCAGCGTTTGTTCAAAGATTACCTTTCCGACGAGCTGCACAATCTCAGCCAGGTCCTCCTCCTCCTGCAGGATCTCCTTGGCCTTGGTACGCAGGGGTACAAACTCGGGGAAGTGCTTGTCGTAATACTCGTCCAGAGCACGTGTGTATTTGCTGTAGCTGATGAGCCAGTTCACAGAGGGAAAGTGCTTCCTCTGAGCCAGCTTCTTATCCAGACCCCAGAAGACCTGAGAGAGAGAAAACAACAGGAACATTATGAAGTGAAAGCACAGACATTTACTAGAATGACAGTGAGATCTGAGTTTTAGTCATTTACCTGTACGATACCCAGAGTGGCTGAAGTGACAGGGTCAGAGAAGTCACCACCAGGGGGCGACACACTTGGGAAAAGAACAAAAAAGATTTAATTTCACGCTTGCTTTCAATATTCATGTGCAGAGAAATGTCTCCCCCTAGTGGTATGAAGCTGTACTCACGCTCCGACGATACTGACGCTGCCCTCCCTCTCAGGGTTGCCCAGACACTTCACCCTTCCAGCTCGCTCGTAGAAGGAGGCGAGACGAGCTCCCAGGTAGGCAGGGTAACCGCTGTCTGTGGGCAGAAAGACAAAACACTTTTTGTAAGCAGTCGACTGGTGTCACGCATCCAAGTAGGTCAACAAGATTACATAAAAAAAGAGGTAATAACATAGTACGCCTATGCCGGCTCTATGTCAGAGGCTCTACTATAGTCATTTTGAAAGTGAGACAATAGGTAGGTCAAAACATAGGAATTATTAAATTATGATTGGCTTTTTTTTACAAAGAAGAGATTCACAACGTATTCATTTGAATCATCTCATAATTTCAGCTGTAGTTTGAAAAGCAGATTTTGTAATTTATTGGTAAATTGCGACTCAAATTTCTTCTACGGTTTGTCGCATGTTCGTCGTGTGAGGAATATTTGTTTTTTAATTAAATTTATGCGTATATGGTCTGTTTTCAGGAGCTTTCAAATAATTATCCAGCAAATATTACTTTCTTCTGAAATCGATGTAAAATGTAGAATGCCTATTCAGAAGCTCTGTTAGTTTGTTAAGCAGAAGATTGTTTAAAGTTTTGTTAAAATGGCAGATTCACTCCTTCCTCTTTGAATAAATAAAAACATACAGGTCACTACAAAACACTTAAATTACAATCATTCGTTCATTTCCTGCAAAACCAGAGCATGACACTAGCCCTGAATTCCCCTTCAGAAAGTCAAACACTTCCTGCCTTTCAGATGTTCTCAAGCATAAACCAGTTTCCCATTCACCCCTCAGTGTCCAATTAGATAAACACTGGGTTCGTTCAAAATGAGATTCTGCGCGTTCTGTATAAAATCTGACAGCTGACTTGAAACTCACCCGCAGGCATCTCAGCCAGACGGCCAGAAATCTCCCTGAGAGCCTCGGCCCAACGGGAGGTGGAGTCGGCCATCATGCTCACGTTGTATCCCATGTCTCTGAAGTACTCGGACAGCGTGATTCCTGCAAAAAACAAACGGAGTTAGAAAGCACTACGCGCAGGAAGTAATCAAAGAGACATCGCAGTGTGTTTTTAAACAGATACCTGTGTAGATGGAGGCTTCTCTGGCAGCTACGGGCATGTTGGAGGTGTTAGCCACAAGCGCTGTTCTCTTCATGATGCTCTCTGTCTTACCATCTACCTCCATGGTTAGCTGTTGGCGAGAAAAAAGCACGGTCAGACCAGCATTCAGACGAACTCCAGCTGTGATACAACGCGCGCCCTTGATCGTTACCCACCTCGGGGAAGTCTCGCAGTACTTCTGACATCTCGTTACCTCGCTCCCCGCAGCCTACGTAAACGATGACATCACTGTTGGAGTACTTCGAAAGGGACTGAGAGATGACAGTCTTTCCGCAGCCAAAGGCTCCTGGGATGGCTGTTGTTCCTCCCTGCACACATCTTCACGCAAAAAGGAAAAGGTTAAGAGAAATACTCCTAAGGCAGAACAACACTGTGAGGAAGACATTTTTTTTTAAAAAGAGACTTACGGGAAAAGGGCATCCAGCACTCTCTGTCCGGTCAGCAGAGGGTGATTGGCGGGAAGCTTCTCTGTGACGGGACGCACTTGTCTGACGGGCCACACCTGCACCATGGTGAACTTCTCCTTCACCCCCTCAAACTCCAGCTCCATCACCACATCCTGCGACAAAAAGAAACACGCCGTCAGCAGAACGTAAACCCAGAGGCGTCTTCTCGTCACAGCTTCAGTCCAGGGGCGTGGAAGACTCACGGTGACGTCGTAGCTTCCCGGTGGAGCCACGTAGGTGACGGTTCCTCTGTTTTTGGGAGGCAGCATGATCTTGTGCCTGATGAGGGAGTTCTCATGCACCATGCCGTAGATGTCTCCTCCTGTGATGTGACTGCCAACCTAATATTGGTTCAGATTTTTAAAAAAAAAGGTAGAATTAAATTAATCTGCTCATTCAAACAGAAAGCCTGGTTTATACTTATAGCTCAGTGGTCACCTTCACCCGTCCTGACCTCTATATACTTGTGCATTGGTGTGTTTGTGTAGCTCTGCAATACTACGCCTAAAAACACTCGTTGGAAGTGCAATTTCTGTCCTAGTTATGTCACCAGTTTTCAGTTCTGGTCACTACCACTCTCTGCTTGTTTGTGTACAGGAAACCATGACGACTGAAACTGAGCGTAAAAAAGGGATTTGGAGGTGATAAGTGGCATTCTAGCTTTTGAATATGACGGCCACATTGGAAATGTTGTGTTGCTGGAAATAGGATGCTACGCAGTGGACCAATCAAAGGGCGTAGATTCAATGCAGAAGTATAAATCAGGCCTAAAGCTGAGGGTCTGAAGTCCGATACGCACCCGCAGGCTCTTGCTGGGAATAAACTCCCACTTGAGGTCTCGGTTGAGGGCGCCGATGTTCACTCCTCTGGGGATGTAGATGCTCTGTGTGAGGTCGTTAATGTCCTTCAATGGTCGCTGGATGCCATCAAAGATGGAGCCCATGATTCCCGGACCCAGCTCCACAGAGAGAGGCTTCCCCGTCCGCAGCACAGGATCTCCGACGGACACGCCGGCTGGACTCAAGCTCAGGGAAAGTTCAAGTTTGCTGGAAAGAAGGGCTGTTTCTCTTTGTGTGTGTGTGTGTTTGTGTGTGTGGGGATGGGAGAAGTATTTTATTTTTTTACTTTAACCCTATTATCATGAAGAGATCACTTTAATCCCTATAATGAAGTTTTTTCTTTTTCAGTTTTCAGAAGTTTGCTGTGATTGATAAAACATTTTTGGCTTGTAGTTTAATGCATCAAATATATCCACATATATCTGTTGACTCCATTTAACAGAGCTGGTCTTGTGCTCTAATTGAAGAAAAAAAGAAAAAGTTCAAATGAATGTTTAAATAAAACAAAAACTGATGGAGCAAACACAGATGTAACTGGTGATGCATGATCTCTCGTGTCTTTTTTCCCACACCAGACTGTGACATTCTTATGGTCAAATGATCACATGGTGGAAAGGATACACGTCTCCTCGTAGACCTGGATGGTGGCCATGTCTCCCTCCAGCCTGATGATCTCTCCCACCAGCTCACTGTGGCCGACACGGACCAGCTCGTACATGGCCGCTCCTGCCATGGCCGTAGCTGTCACCACTGTAGAAACAAAAAAAAAAAAACATCAGCTATCTCAAATCAACAACCAAAAAGCAGTGTATGAACCGCAGTCTGTTTCTTGTATCCACGTGTATATGGTAACTGTAGTGTTTAAGCCTGTGTGATAGCCGACCTGGTCCGGAGACTCCATGAACGAACCCGAACTCGCTCTCTCGCTCCTCGTCCCGGATCTTGGGCAGCTTGGAAGTGTCCATCTTCACAGGTTTTTAAATCTCACTGAAAGGAGAGCAGAGCACAGAGGGTTCATGGGAAGCAGAGAAGAAAGAAAAAAAAAACTCAAGAGAAGCAAAAAGGCGAAAAATGAACCTTATGGCTGCAGGAGAGACAAACTACTCCTCTGTCATGGTCACTCTGAAACAACATGACTTCTGGTACCACATTTTACATTTTGATAAGTGTTGATTGCAGGCCCTAACAAGTGCTTTGATTTGAGCTTGGTGAATATGAAGAGCATTAAATCTATAAAGTTCACAAAACAAAATAAATGACAAATCAGAAAACAGATAGATAAACAGTTATGATTTGATTGTTAGAATCCCCTTGTTCACAGACAAATGTTGGACTGGCACTGTTCCCGGTATCTTGGAAGTGACTCCTCCTACTGTAACTATGGAAACCACCATGAAAATACAGCAACGTCCCTCCTCACGACTCAATATTTCTCAGCGTCACAGCTCCTGATCTATGCCATCTCCTCCTTCTTGGCTGCTCGGGATCAGGTCCAGTCTTACAGTCGGTGTGACGCGTCAGACACACACATCAGAGGGGAATCCCACAGTGCGGCACGTTCCTCTTTTTCTTTCACATTTGTACTGCACAGCAATTTGATTGATTGCCGAGGTGCAAATGTCTCTACTGCTTGTTGTAGATGTTTCTCCACGTCATTTTTTTTACAACACATATCTGCTGGAAACTACACTAAAGCCTTTTGGGCTTCATGCAGGAGGGGAGGAAAAAGCTCAAGCTGTCATCAGTCGTGACATAAACCCATCCCCACACAGAGCTGACTGCAAAGGCTCTGCACACATTCAAGAGCAGCTTTTTCTGAATCATTCTTTTCTGTATGCATCAAACACACATGCTCACACTCAGAAGACATTCCTTATTTTCTACCAGACAATCCCATCACACGTACAGTGCTCTCTACACCCATGCCCTTTTCTTGTCCTTCTCACTGATACAGATCTTCCTGTTTATGCTAGGCTGCTTAGCCCATCTGTGCAGGAATATGCCAGCTCCACCAACAGGTCACAAAGAGAATTACATGGAAAAAAAAAAAAAAAAAAAAAAAAGCCTTCACCCTGCTCCTTCAGCAAAAGACATAACAAAAAAATGACCTGCTTACAACCTCAGTACCCCTTTAACATTTACATATACGCCTAAATCAATGTGTATCAGAGTGTTCCTGATGAAAGGCCTCAAAGAGGAGCATACAGAGGGAAGATAAGCTCTACTGTTCAAATGATTCGTTTACAGATCTTCTCTCTGCCTGCTTGATTAATCCTGATTCCACAAATAGACAAAAATGGCATAAAATAAATCATTGTGAATAAAGTTCAAAAGCAGTTCAGGCCAAAATCATAACTCTGGCCACTACAGCAGACATGAAACTTGGTCATATGATCCTGGCACATGACTGGCTGGCCCTGCTGTTTGAGTCTCTTTCAGGAAGTGGAAAACTAGCATGGTGCAAAACTGGGAAGTACAAATTAAAACTGTGTGTGAAACACTAGGGGGAAAATGTATTTCATGAGCACTATCCTCAACAGAAAATCTGCATGGAGCATATTAAAGATATTTTTACCCCCATTGTTAAACTCCAGACCTTAGATCTTATGTGGGGATTGTTTTGGTAAAGCCAGTTGTGGATCACCATCTATTGTCACAATAATTAAGATAAAGAATGAAATAAATTCAAATCAGACAGAGACATGTATGGTGCATCTGTATTTTCTGTTATTGAAGGCTGGGAGCTAACTTGTGGTCTGTCAGTGGTCATAATTTGCTATTTGGACGAATAGTGAAGATTGGGTATATGTAGTTTTGTCTGCTCAGACACAGGCTTGGAAATGTTACATGTAAGTGAGATGAGGACCAAAAACATACTGACACAGTGATGTTAATTGCAAACTTACATTCAAGCAGCTTATCACATGAAACTCATTATTTTACAGGAAAAAAAAACCTTTCCATAGTAGTAATTTAATGACACGATAATGACCAGGTAGTAGTTAGTAAATGGTGCATGATGACTCTGTGACATTGCTTTGAACCTGATCTCGCTTCATTTCAGTTCTATAGCTTTCATCGAAACTGTACCCAGCTGGCTGACATGTCAAGGGAAAGAAGAATCGGAAATTCAGACGATAAATCTTGACTTTTCATGACTGTAATTTCCACTTAACTTCGCCTTGTTTTCACAGTGAAAACGATGTTACCTGGCTCCGTCTGTTAGTCTGTATTAACAAATGATAGGTCTCTCGGCCTGGCTGTAATTTGATGGTTCCAGAGCAACGATAGGAAGCCGATAGATTTCATAAACAACACAAAATACAGCCATTGCCTGTTTGTTATATAGAGAGTATGCAAACCAGATGAAGAAAAATAGAATAGTTACCGTCTGGTTGTGAAGAGGTGGTTTACAGCCTTGCCTCGAGAGAGAAACGATGCGTGACAGCAGACTGAGAGATCAGCTGACTTCATTCACTCGCTGCTCGGTTTTTACTGCTGGGCCGCTGCAACTGCCGCCATTTTGGCTCCGCCCGGGGCTGCCGCAAAGATATTGAAGTGGCAAGCTTGGTGATCTTTAACTCAGGACCTCGGTGTAGTCTACAGCCGACACGACAACAAGGCTTTGTAAAATGACTTGTCATATGCGTATGCATTTGTGAACGCTGATCTAACTCCATATTATGCTGAAATCATAATGTAAACGCATTTCATAGTTTACAGTGGTAAAGTATGGTATAAAGGTTAAATTGCATTCAATAGCAGTAACTGCATCAGCAATATTGTGAAAATAGCAGACATATGCCATCGCATTTAATTAACTTATGTCGTACAAAGCGGCTACTTTTTGATCAAGGGCAAATTAATTAGGTACTGCTGTCCCAGTCTTTAATTCTAAAAAGAAATCATATTTTTTACCATCCATGAGGAGCCTATCTTTCACCACTCAAACATCTTTACAGCAACGTTTGCGCCCAAATGGAGGCGCTATGACAATTCTTCTGTGATTAATTATTTACTTCATCTAAGTATTATTCTCAACAAACATGATGTTATTTTGCGATGGAAAGGGGGGGAAGAAACGAAATAACGATATCCACAAAGTTTTACAAGTGGACTGGCCATGTGAGTTATGTTACAAATGTAGTTTGATGGCAGTGTTTAGAAAATAAACAATAATTATTAAAATTGAATGCAAATTATTTAAAAAGTTCAATTTTGTTTAAAAAAAAAAAGACAAATTTCATAAATAATATGTGATAATATTTGTGCCGCCAGTTTTGTGTATAAAACTAACAATTCGTTATTGAAGGTTACCAATATGGCCATCTTCATATTCTCATAGACTGTAAATATATTAATATATTAATATTCTAAATGTAACCAATAACATTTTCTTTGCGGCTGTTGCTAGGTAACGTTAAGTCATCCTGAAAGACCAGACCCAGGGTACTAAAACCTCCGGCACATATGCAGCAGTGCTCGTGCGCATGCGGGGGTCAGGGTTGACAGTATCCACACAGTCGTGGAAGGAGTGCTAAGCTAACTGCGACCACCGCTACGAGCTACATGTGGAGGGTAACACGGGAGGCATCCCCAACCCTAACTCTGTCAAAATTCCTTTTTTTACCCAAAACAACTCTAAAGTTCGGCCTATTCGAAAATAAGGAATATTAACTGTATACAATGAAAGGGTGAGTGTAAGCTTTTGAGCCTCAAATAAGTAGCTTAGCACGAGTAAAGTTTTTCTTTTCAGTTTTTTTTTTCTGTAAGGAGAGGCGGGGAGGAGACGGCGAGGCTAGCTAGCTGGCTAAGCTACGTCTATTTACGGTGTGGGACTAAAGCAACAAAAAATCGACAGCTCATTCCTTGAATTATATCGTGAATGATATCCTCTCTGACTTAAGCAGCTTGTCGGGTCGTTTAGGTCGCGAATAAGTGAAGTTTACTGGCTATCTTCAAGTGTGAAGCTGAGTCAGTAAACCTACTTTAGCTTAGCTGGTAGATACTGGATGAAGAAGAATCTGAGTGTTCACGCCAAATGAAGCTTAACTCAACCTCAGCTGCTGCAGGTTAACAAAGTCAGTCAACTCTGAAACAAGTTAGTAACACGAAGTAAAGTTAGAGACTTTCAGTGAGTTGTTGTAACATTATCTACAGTGACAAGAAGTCAAAGTAACACCAGCACTGATGCTCCATGTTGTCAGGTGTTCAGATTACAACCAGGTGGTTATGATTTAACTTCATGTAGTTCAGATAAGGTCACTGTCTGAAGTAAGGACTGACTGTGTTTCCTGATGAGCTTTTGTTTTAGATGTTTTGTCTTCCATAAATACCTCAGTGAATTCAACCTGACTCCTTATTAGACTTTTTCTTTATTGTCATTCAAACTTGTTCTTCACATTTCAGATAAGTCGTTGCATTTGGCTCGTTGTAGTGCAGGATAAAAAAAACAGCAGCAAGTATTTACATAGAAAAATAAGGTGCAGATATAAATAGATATAAGAAATAAAAATAAGGTGCAGATATAAATAGATATTTAAAAAAAAAAAAGCTATGGGTACAGATAAATATATTGCACATTTGTGATGTTTGTTATATTGTATTTTACAGTCCTGTGAGGGGGAATGGAGGGATTATTTTTTTGTGTTCTTATTTATACTTATACATTTATTTTAGTTGATAAAAGGCTAGAACATGACAGATTAAAGTAACTCTTGTCAAAGGAAATACTGATGGCAGGGAACTTTGTGATATTTATAATAATAATAATATATTGTTTTTTTATTATTTATTATTATAAATTATTCTATAAATTACTATTTTTTTATTATTATTATTATAAATGTCACAAGGTTCCCTGCGAACCTTGTGACATTTATAATAATAATATATTGTTTTTTTTATAGCGCTTTTCTAGGAACTCAAAGACGCTTTGACAAAATATAAAACCATAAAACAAAACAAAAAACGAAGAGGACAGTACAATGAAGAAGTAATGTAAGGGGGGAGTTAGTGGTTGTAGGCAGTGTTGAAGAGGTGAGTTTTGAGGGATTTCTTGAAGGAGGTGAGTGTGGGGGAGTCTCATGTTTTTTTGGTGAGTGAGTTCCAGAGGGTGGGAGCAGCAACAGAGAAAGCCCTGTCCCCCCCCCCCCCCCCCCCCAGGACCGAAGTTTGGTCCTGGGGGGTCATTGGCACTGCTTCTTAACATCTGTAGTAGTTGTCCTTTTATTCAACTCTTCAGATTCAATTTTAGGAATTTAACATTTAAACTTTTTAAAGTTTCTCTTTCAGATTCGTTAGTGGGGAAATGGCAATGACTGGATGATGTTAGGTTGTTGTGAAATATAAGTTATGTTTAATGCTCACAGAAAGCTAACAGTTTGCCTCCAATCAGTGTTTTGCAGAATTAAACTGTTGTTGCACTGGTGCTTTTGTCATATTTTTAACTATTTATTTGAGCAATAAAATGCAAACATTTCAAGAATGTATGGCAGAAGATGACATCATCATCATTAGACATGTTTTGTTTTTTTGTTTTTTTTTACCACTGTCCTTGACTAAAACATTGTGAGATTAATTTGACACAAAGCAGCATACCACTGTCACATTTCAGAAGCTTTAACTGCTGTGGATTTTTACTGCATTTATGTCAAATGTTTAACACATTTCACCTTTCTCAGCTGTTTGACCGTTTTGCTCTTGTTCCAGTAGCCGGATCGAGCTGGGGGACGTTACGCCCCACAACATTAAGCAGCTTAAACGCCTGAACCAGGTCATCTTCCCTGTCAGCTACAATGACAAGTTTTACAAAGATGTACTGGAAGTTGGAGAGCTTGCAAAGCTAGGTAAGAGACATCCCTCATGCATCATACTCCCAGATACCTTATTTAAAATTAAATAAATAAAAAGCAGGAAGTAAGGAGTCCTGTTTCCGGTATTTGCAACAAATGTCTTCTTCTTCCAGCATACTTCAACGACATTGCAGTGGGCGCTGTGTGCTGCAGAGTGGACCACTCTCAGAACCAGAAGAGACTGTACATCATGACGCTTGGCTGTCTAGCACCCTACCGTAGACTTGGAATTGGTGAGAGCTTAGCATTTTTTGTAGAAGTAGCAGTGCACTCTTGTCTTCTGTGTTGCTTTTCAACTTTGGCTTTATCTTTTCCTCAAGGTACAAAGATGCTGAATCATGTACTAAACATCTGTGAGAAGGACGGCACTTTTGACAACATTTACCTGTGAGTGTCTAATTAAAGGAGCTGTATGAGGATATTTTCTATACTTTAAACACTTGTTTAAATTATCGTAAGGTGACTCCTTATAGGAAACGATTAGGAACAATAAAGTGTATTTTATCGTGTCGTTAATCAGATTGATAATTTGACAGATTCTTTTAGTTTAAGTTTAGATATCTATTCATCTATTCAATCCATTGTTCCTTTTTGCATCATTTTTTTCAAACTGTTCTACAACTTATAAAATTCCTTCTTTCCCTCTCAACAGTCACGTGCAGATCAGCAATGAGTCAGCGATTCACTTTTACCAGAAGTTTGGCTTTGAGATCATCGAGACAAAAAAGAATTACTACAAGAGGATAGAGCCAGCAGATGCCCATGTATTGCAAAAGAGTCTGCGCAGCCCGTGTGCACCCCCCACCGGAGAGCTTCAGAAGGCAGAGTAGGGGCACAGTGTTTGGGAAGAGCACTGATGTGCCGGCCTCCACAGAAACAGAACTGTGACAAATGCCCCACGGTTGACACATTCAACACTTTCTTCAAAGGACGCTAAAAAGACATAAAGAAATTTAAAGTACAAAAAATGCTGCATTTATTTTGCAAGGGGGTCCCCTTTAATTTAGCATATTTTATTGCTCCCTTCTCCTCATACAAAAAATTTAAAATGACAAAAATCTCACTATTCAGAAGTGCTCCTGTTTACAGAATTGCCAACGTCAGACAGTTTTAGACTTGGTGGAGGGGGAGGTTGTGTTTGCAAATCATACTGTTTTTGAGTTGTTTTTAAGCGGTTATTAAGTTGTTTTGAAGCTGTAAAAGTGTTTGAAAGACCATCACTGACACAAAGTTCAAGCTGGTTGGTTTGGAGTGATGCTTTGAGTTGTTCATGAAAGAGTCATACCTCTGTTCCCTTGCCATCTGAACTCTGGAATTTATTGGAAATGTGTCTTGATAGGTTTGTTGACATGTCATTAACACATGAGGAAAGAAGAAATGTACCTCCTTGATACAATGGTAAGGAAGGCTGAACAGTTTAGAGGTGGTGGGGAAATTCTGTCACCACTCGTACTATCTGAGTAGCTTCATTTTCCAGCCTGTTAATTTAATTACCCATCCAGTTGTTACTTTTAATTTTCACATCCAAGATGGCAAATGGTTCAGACGCTCTCCAGGGTTTACTATTAAGAGTGAAAATCATTAGAAATGAGAGAAACAAAAATATTTTATTGAATGTTTTTCTGTGAAGGGCACTCAATGTTTTTGAGGAATGTTTGAATAACAACAGATTGGCTGTTTGGGATTGGGATTGGGAATTTTTTTTCAGCGGTTTAATAAAAGGTGTTTGAAGACATGTTTCTAAATGCATGGAATTGTTTGAGACATCTCACCTCTAACACCAATGGCACCTTATTTAGCCAACTAGCAGAAATGGTATTCTCAAACTTCCTTTCTCAGTCAGATCCTGTTGTTACCGACGCCTTCATTGGGTTTAGACGCCCCTACAGATTGTTTGGAAATTTTGGTATGGTCTTTTGGAAAGTGTTTCACCCCCAGGGAGCTCTGACCCCTCTGCATGTGAGGAGAGTTGTGTCCTCTCCACTGTAGTATAAGCATGTTTTTCCTTTTCTTTGAAGAATTTTATCTTTTCTGGAGCTCTATATTGTAAGACTTTTTAACGTCTAAATAAAGGAATTACTATTTGCAGTAAACGTGTTAGTAATTGTCATGTTCTTTCTCACTTACACATTAAATTAAGGGATTCATTTAATAAACATGTATGAAAAATTATTTTAGACACTGCAAAGGAGCATGAAAACCATCCGTGTTTGGTTTAGATGCATTGGTTGTAAACCTATCCCTGGAAGTCTTTGTAAACACCGTGATTGGCCGAAAACGCCCGTATCTCCAACGCTATTGGCTGTCAGTTCCCCGACAGCCCGCCCATTCCTGCATGAGGTTAGGTTGCCTCGGATTGTTGTGAGAGATGAGTTGAATGCCTTGCCTAGCTCACAGTTTGCCTCCGAACTCAAAGTTTTCGCAGGAACAGACAGTCTCCAAAATGCCGGGGCTGGAGGTCAGTGGAAACGGCTTTTTATTTGCATTCTTAGATTAACACGGACGTGAAGAATTCCGCCGTTAATATGCTTAACAAACTGGTTCGGTAACGGGAAGCTTAGCTCGCTGGCTAACTGCTAACATAAAGCTAGCTGAATAATTAACTGGCAATGTTGCTTGTTTCGTCTTTAATGTGGGGACGAGATAATTGTATACACATTGTTTGATGTCAACTTAACAACATTTCCTGTTATTTGTTGAAAAGTCTGTAATTATGATGTTATTTGAAGGTAATTTAGTAGGTTTTACTGTAAAGCTAGGTCAGCTTGTTAGCATCCAGTAGTTGTGATGAAGGTTTGATTAACAAGGTCTTTAAAGGCTTCACTTCTTATGATAACTTTGTCTGACTACACGTCAGTCTTACTGCAGGGGTTTTACATCTGAATGTGTTTTTGACATTGTGTAGTTGTGCTCAACATTGATCCTGGTGTGGATGTTTTGTTTTCTTTGCAGGCAGAGCACAGAAGAGGTTTGAGGTCAATCTGTTAAATGTGTTGATTTATCAACCAGGCATCTATTGGTACAGGATGCCAGAGATGACTGAAACCAAAACATCTGGTCGTAAAGCCAAGTAAGGATGCTTGATCTGCTCTGTGTTGTTGTTTTTAACCAAATAATGAAGTTAACCGTGAAGATGAACACAGCTGAATGTGAGTTGTTTGCCTGTTTTTACAGAAAGAAGAAAAACAAAGAATCTCACAATGCAGGTGAAATAACATTTCCTCTTATGCTTTTGCTGCTCAGTCAACATGCACGCGTTGTCAGGAGTTTCTAAGACTGGTGGTGACTCTGTATGTACGGAAACATTCAAGTTTGCTTTCTTTTTTCATAGTTGAGAGACACAGAAAAGAGAAGATCAATGCTGGAATAAACCGCATTGGTGACCTTCTGCCCTGCTCCCAGGCACTTAAACAGGTAAGAGACAAGCTGGCAGACCATTAGGCTCAACTTACAGTTTGGTGTTGTGTTGCAGTCTTGTAATATCTAACCTTTTTTATCCAATTTCCGCAGAGTAAAAACATGATCCTAGACCAGGCTTTTTGCTACATTGCTGAACTGAAAAAACAAAATGACGCGATGCTTCTGGAAGGAGGAGATAAAGTTCAAGGTGAGGATTAATTCTCTCATTGATGTTTACATTTTTAATTGTACTTGAAGTTACAAGTGTGTGATTAGACCGTATGTGAGTTTGGAATAATTATTGAATGACTAAATTCACTCGCATGATGATTCATTTATGCTTGGTCTCTGCAGGGGAAGAGATCAGGCGGCTCCGGCGGCAGTTGGAGGAGCTAAGGAAAGAGAGTGCTCACTACATCGAGCTCCTCAAAGCCAACGATATCAACATTTTGGAAGACCCCACCATTCACTGGAAGGGAAAGCAGCGCTCCGCCAAGGTGGCTAAGGTGATCCCAACTCACCAACTTCCAAAGGGGATCATCGTCTATTCCAATGGAAATGTGATATGCCCAGCAGGGAAGGAGAGTAGTCCAGGGAAACAGGCTTCTAAAACCTTAAGTCTTCAGCCACCTTCTGAGGTCAGCACAAATTTAAGGGTTAACGGTACCGTGCTGCAAGTCAATACCTCTTCTCCCACCCCTGCACTTCTCCCTGGTTCAACTGCCACACCCACCCAGTCTACGCCAGGCTTGAGAATGATAGAGCAATGTGTGGTCGAGACCTCTGCTGCGGGAACTTCTTTGCCACCCTCTGTGTCTTATATCACCCTTCAGATCCCTGCTGCAACCACAGCCCTTCCCCAGCCAACACAGCCTGCTGTCCCAGTCCAGACCCTCACTGTAGCAGCCACTTCAGCCTCACAGATCCCCTTTGTCAGCCCCGCTCAGCCAATTCCCACTCCTACAGCTCTTACCCAGACTTTAACTACACCAAAAGCGGCAGCCTCGGAGGCTGGCTCGTGGGTCACACAGGACACTGCCATCAGGACTATAAGTTACACTACAATCCCTAACAGTCAAGCCCTTCTTAGAGCAGGGGCAGCAGGAAGCACACAGACTACTTGGACAACGCTGCAGATGGCAGGGAACACAGTGCAACCGGTGTGTCAGAGTGTCCCCACCCCAGAAGTCATCACCACCAGCCAGGCTGTGCAGCAGGTAACTGTGTGTCCACTGGGCAACAAACCTTCTGTTCAGCCCATCCAAATACAGATGCAGCCACATGTGCCCGTGCAGCAAGCCCCCATAACGGCTCACATTCAAGCACAGCCCTTTCAAAGTCCACCCCAGCTGCGGCCTGTGATCCTGAACCATGCAAAACCTCAACCTGTCATAGCCCCCCAACCGCAGTGTGCTGTCCTCCCCCAGCCAGCTGTCGTTGCCCATCCTCATGTGTCGCAGCCCCAGCCTGCTATACTAACACCAGCATCATTGGTTCCACATCCTCATACAGCTCTTATTCCTCAGCCTCAGCCCCTCCCCCAGCCAGCACTGGTTCCCCAACCACAGGCCACAGTGCTACCCCTTCTTCAGACCATGCAGGTGCTGCAGGTCAACCCCACCAGTGGGACAGCCTCAGGTGTAACAGCACCTCAGAACACCAACAATCCAAGCGTAGTTTTTCTTCAACAGGCTAGCGCTTGCCCATCCCAGTCAGTTTTAAGAGAGGAAATGACCAATCAGACACCCTGTCAGCATATTGTAATTATCCAGGCACCTAATCAGGTTGCGCCAGCCCCCCAGACTCCTCAGGTTGGTGTGGTGCCTGCTGCAGTTCCTGGTATGCCCACGCAAATACCCACAACCAGCAGTACAACATCTTGTACTGCTTCAATGCAGAGCGTTGGGGGAAAGCAGCTAGTGCACATTCTGCCACGCCCTATTCAGCCCCAAATGAACCACCCCCTTCAGGTCCCCCATGCCTCCTCCTCTTCCCCACCAGTTCCTCCAACCCCACAGACCATTACTGTAAACGGTCAGGTGTTTGCGCTGCAGCCCATGAAGACCTCTGACAAATCCAACTCCCAGGGTGGCCAGACTACACTTCAGCTGGTCCAGCCTACCACCACAGAGGAACCAACTACTAATGTGGCTCTCAACAGTTTAGGGGCGCTCAGCAGTCTAAATCAGAGCATCTCTCAGGGCCTTCCAATTCCCATTTCAACCCAGAACAATGGGCAGCCCCAAGCTACACCACTGTCAATAGTCCAGCAGAAGAAACCTCCTCCTCCGGTGTCCGTCACTGGAACCACGCTTGCTCTTCCTGCCCGACAACTCCAAGTCCCTTGTTTGAACTCAGTCAAATCAAGGCCGGGAGTTAATGCCTCTAAGCCTAAAGGAAAGAGGCTTCGTACAAATCTGAATGCAAAGAGTGCAACAGCAAAAAGGACTAAAGCGGCAAAGAAGAAAGAGCTCAGTCAGCCACGGCCTACTGTTGCTGCTTTGGGTACGCCCATGGCTGCTGCAGGAGAAGATCAGACAGTTCAAGTTGCAACATCTCAAGTTTTACAGTCCTCAACTGTGAAAGTCACAGAAATCCCCCCCTCTTGTTCGACAGCTGTCACAACTACAGATTGTGGCGCCGCTTTAGAAAATGTCAACTCTATTCAAAACACTGAGATAATGGTTGTGTGTAGTTCTTCTAATGAGTCAAATGCTGTAAGTCAACCCAATCCACAGAGTAAAAACTCTGTTAGTGAAACTCAGACTGGTGCAACCACTAACACCAGTGACATAGCAACTGCAGTCACAACTGTTTACGCCCCATCGGTTAAGCCATCAGTTAGTGCAGCTGTGGACACTAAGAGTAAACCAGCTGTAGTTTCTGGCAGCGACTCATCTGCCTCTGAACCCTTAGTTCCAGAGGCTAACCAGCCAATCGTGAGTAAAACAGCTTGTGCAATACAAATAAAATCAGCTGCCACACCTGCTATTTCCAGGCAGAGCAAACCTGTGGTCATTTCCGCAGATGCTGCTGAGGCCCTGTTTTCTTCCACCTCCGTTTCTACTGCATGTCTAACGCCAGTGTGCACCAGCACTGTCAAAGTAACTGCCCACGTATCTTTAGATCAGGAGTCCCAGCAGAGTACAGTATGTGGTCCCCAGGTATCGAATACCCAAGCTCCTCTGTCCTACAATACACCTGAATCTCAGCGCACACCCGCTCAATTGGTTTCCACAACTGTTGCTCTCTCGTCACATGCAGCAACGTTTCCTGCACCCCCGAGCACTGCTACAGCCCCTTCGACCGGTTCAGAGTTTAGGAAAAGGGTAACTACGAGCAGGGCTCCCACCCAGCAGAAGGACATGCCCAACAATTCCTCCTGTCAGCCAACTGAAGACAAACAACCCCAGCCCCACAGAAGAGAAAAGGAGGCTCAGAAAGAAAGACAAAACCAATCAGCAGAGAAAGATAACTTGGTGGCATCAACCACTGACACTCCCTCTAGAAAGGATTTTACCCTTTCACAGCAGGTGTTCACAAACCTTGACGATCAAACGATAGAGCATCCCATGACATCAAGCAGACAAACTGATTCTCCCATATCTACAGTTGCTGGGGGAGGCAGAGGGTTCTCTGTGGCCTCCATGCTTCCTCAGGGCCATAGTATCAGTGCATCATCCGGCTCTTTTGGGACATTTACATTCACATCGGAGCAGGCGGAGATGCTGGCCTTGGCCATGCTGGAACAAGACAGTCCAGGGAGGCGGAGTGGGGACAGTGCTGCTTCAACAAACCCTTCCACAGCCACATGGGAGCCCCCCAAAACCCCACCGGTGTCTAGTGGTAAAGAAAGGGGCTCAACTGGACAGCAAACAAAAGTGACTAAACCCATGGATTCACTAACTGTCAAACCTGCTGTCCAGGTGTCTGTCAGTGGGCCCAGTGGAAATAGACATCAACAAAACATCTCATACTCTCAGCCTCAGTCTCTCTCCCATGTCCAATCTCAGAGCGGCACTGTGGCCAGCCTCAGTGTCAACAACCTGATCCGTCCAAGTTCCAGCCAACAAGCCTACCCTGGTTCTCCCAGTCTGGGTGGTCAACAAGGCTCACTTCCCTCACCTGCTGGAACATCAGCCCACATACCCCAGCCCTCAAATAATGCCCTCTCCCCCTGCTCGGGTGCAGCTCAGCTGAATGAGTACACCCCCTTAAAAACTGCATTAATGAGGGCTCAGGCTGGAGTCAGTGTTGGCGAGCGACAAGTGAAGATCATCTCCAAGAGGCAGGCCCAGGAGGAGGTGATGCTGAACTCCGGTAAGCGGCCCAAGCCTTGCCCTCCATCGGCTCCAATTGTAAGCCACATGGATGTGAAAGCAGCAGACCACAACCAGTTGATGTTGGGACAGCTGCCCCCCACGTCCTCAGCCATCATGACAAGGATTAATACAGAAAGCGGAAGCTCCCTCTTCTCCACAAACTCCTTCATGAGCTCTGTAGTTCGGCCCACAGATGGCCACTGCCCTCCTCAAGCACCTCCTGAGCAGAACCAGCCAGGTGTGCTCCATCTGCCCCAGAGTCATCAACAGCATGTTGCAACCCAGCCTGGCCAGCACCTGGGAGGAAACCTTTACATGAAACAGCAGCAGCAAGAGCAACAGAGACACCATCTGTATCACTTGCAGCACCACCTGACGCAGCCTGACCCCGCACAGCGCCACTCGCTACACCAGAGGGCGCTGCAGGAGCAGCAGCAGCAGCAGCAGCAGCAGCAGCAGCATCAGCATGTGCAGAAGAAGCGGGGACTTGTCAGAGGAAGTCAGACTGGCTCACCTGCCGGCCTGCAACAGAAGCAGCATCACCTGGAAAAGTCTGGAGTTCAGCAGCAGCACACACATCAACAACAACAACAACAACAACAACAGTCACAGCATCAACAGCACACACAGCAGCAGCATCAACAACAGCCGCATCAGCAATCTCAACATCAACAACCAACACATAACCAACAGTCTCATACCCAGCAGCACCAACAGCAGACACACCCACAGCAGCCCCAAACGCAGCATCAACAACACCAACAGCAGCAGCAGCTACAGCAACAGCAGAGCTCCCATTCCAGACACCAGCAGCATTTGCAGCAGCAGATCCAGCAGCAGCACTTTAGACACCAGGAGAAAAGCTGTGAGGCCCAGGCCGCGGGATCCAGGGGACACCACAGCAGCCACCTCAGCCAGCAGGAGCACCTTAAGGTTTGTGTCACATGGAAGATAGTATTTAACAGCATAAATTGGAAAGGAAGTTCAGCAGTACACAGAACTTGGTTGATCTGTTTTTCTTAACTTTCTTTTAAACTAGCAACTTCTGTGATGTAATCATGAGTTGATTAAACATTGCAAGGTCTTGGGGAGCAGACTAATATGCCAACTGTTAGACAGAAAGAGGTTTATAGCGACAAGTGACAAATTTGATCAGTAAATTTTAATTTATCATTAAACCATATCAAACATTGTCTTTTCTCAACTTAAACTCAAGTGGTTTAATATTTTTATGTACCTCAAATTGTATATAATTGTCACTTACCTGGGCAATTCTCAATTGTATGAATTTAAAACCAAAAAATCTTAAAAGCTATTTTTAAATGCTTCAAATTAGAAACAAATGTCGAATAGAATATAACTTTATTAGTCCACAATGTGGAAAATTGTCTTTGGCTTCTCAAGAACCAAAAACATAATGACAAACAAGACAAGATTTAATTACAGCAAGAGATGAGGAGAGCACTCAGAGTCTTTGACACATCACTGTGGACTAAGTTTGTAAATATCCATCCATCCATGTAAGAAATTAAATTTTTTTATGGTAATCCAGTAGATTTATTGATAGAACTTTGGAGAATGTTTGAAAAAACCTTTCTATCCTTTTGTCTTTCCCAGTCTGGTCAGGACCATAATGCTATGCAGAGGATGATGAACTCTAGGACTCTGGACCAGCAGCTCATCTCTCCTCCCAGCAATCCTGTGTCCCGGTCTTCTGATCTGTCCTGTGCTCCATCACGGCAGGAACGTCATCGTGTTTCCAACTACTCAGCGGAGGCACTCATCGGTAAGAGTTCAACCAGTGGTGAACAGCAGCAGCAGCAGCAGCAGCAGCAGCAGCAGCAGCGCATGGGTCTCCACCTGCAGCCAAGCCGTGGTGCCACACAGGAGCAGCCAGACCTTCGAGGTTACCTGGATACATCACGAGGGAAGGCAAACGTTGCACACAACCAACAGAATCGCCTCCCCTCAGACCATCCAGGGTCTGCTGATGTCCAGAGGGTCTCCGAGTGTCCACCATTTAAGGCCATGGGAGGAGGAGCTCATCAGCTCGGTGGTTTCGAGGCTCAGGTGTCTCGTGGGACTGATATGACGCCAAAGTCAGGGCCACCTTCTCAAAGGGGCCCTCAGGGGCAGCAACAGGGGGGCTTCAGGATGTGTGTTGGCCCTGCAACAGACGGCAGGAACCGTGGGGGTTACAGTACTGCTCATCCTGGCTCGCAGGGAATACAGGTCGGGCCGGCGCTCCCTCGCGAGCAGGAAAGCTGTCACCAGAGTTTTATGCAAAGCCTCCTCTCCCCCCACATGCCTGAGCAGAGCAGCCACCAGCGAGCGGTGCAGTGCTGCCCCCCGGTGAGCATGGACTATAGCTGTGGGCCTGGAGGTTCTTCAGGAGACATTCAGGCCAAGAATTCAAGCCCCAGTCTGCCTCAGACTCAGAAGGCCCCAGCTATGCGCCTCGGGGAGGGCAACAAGAGCCACATTTCTCAGGTCAGCAGTAATATGCATGGAGGTGTGCGCGCAGGTCTCCCCCACCCTCCGACGCCACATAACAGCTCTGAGCCAGGACGTTCCTCTGCCCCCTCCAGACCACCGGCTGCTGTTAGTCAGCACTCTCGCCACATCCCCCGAGATACTCAGCCTGCCAAGCTGAGACTCGGAGACCGGCCTCGATCAGGAGCTGTGAGGCAGAATAACCCCTTTGAGCCTGAGGGCCACCTGCCTCTGCCCTCGGGCGGAGGTGTGCTGCTCGGCAGACCTCAGTCTGGAGGAGAGGCACGCCGCAGCACAATTGTTCGCTTCATGGCAGACAGTGGTCAGGTTCCTAACGACAACAATCTTGTTCCTGACCAACACCTAACACAAAACTTTGGTTTCCCCTTTATTCCTGAGGGGGGGATGAATCCACCTCCCATCAATGCAAACTCCACCTTCATCCCTCCAGTCAGCCAGCCGAACACCTCCCGTACCCCCTCCTTACTTCCTGTTGAGCCCCAGAACACTTTACCCTCCTTCTACCCGTCCTATTCACCCGCTGCTCACCCCAGCCTTGCCAGTGATGTCACCCTCCAATACTTCCCCAATCAAATGTTTACAAGCCCGAGTGCCGACAAGGGCAGCGCTCCACAACTCAACAACCGCTTCGGCTCCATTCTCTCCCCGCCTCGCCCAGTGGGTTTTGGACAGGCCAGCTTCCCCTTGCTCCCCGATATGCCTCCTATGCCCATTGCCAACTCATCTGGAATCACCCCTCACATATCCAACTTCAGCCTCACCTCGCTGTTCCCTGAGATCGCCACAGGCATGCCCACCGATGGCTCAGCAATGCCCATGTCCCCCCTGCTGTCCCTCTCCAACACCTCGTCTGCCGACTCAGGCAAACAGCCCAACCGTCCCGCCCACAACATCAGCCACATTCTGGGACACGCCGGCAGCTCGGCTGTGTGAAGAGGGTCCTGCTGCTTTTTGAGCTGAAACCTCGAAGTAAAGATTAAACTCTTTTTTGAAGAGTTTAATTTTTAATTTGAGATGTGTTCAAGCATGTCTGTCTACTGTTTGTTTTCTCTGTTTACATCATCACAGTTTCAATCTCAGATTAATTTCCTCTGGCACAAGTATGATGTCAAAGTTATGATTTATATTACTTCAAAAATCTTTTAATTTTAATGTGACAGAAAAATGTGATCCTGTTCTTTGAACAGTTGGTTAAAGTGACTGTAAAACAAATCAAGTTTAGGTTTTCGAACTTGAATCACTGGTCACTTGAAGTATCATGGGGTCATTAAGAAACCTTCTGAACAGTAACCTACCAATGTAATTAACTAACTTATATCAGGTTATACTGTACAGAATGAGTTTGTTTTTTATAAGAGCTATTTTGTACATACCAATGTTTCATATCAGAATTGATAGATTATGTATGTATTTGTAAATACAAAATTGTTTAATAAAGTTTATAAGGAGACATTTGTAATTGCTGCAAACCAAAGAATCATGTGTTTCTTTCTCCACTAGATGGCACTTTTGATTTATGTAGGTCTGAGGGTCTCAGCAAAACCAAAAATTAGGAGAAAAACTTTGAAATATTTTTGGTTGTCACAGAAGTTGTCTACTCACAGCTCCTGTAAGGAGTTTATCTGGTCATGAAACAGATTGAAATTACTGGTACTAGTGATTCCTCTTTGTAGGCTAAGAAAGCAATTAAGACTGATGTACTATTTTTTTATAATTTGTAATGCCTGAATCTGCTGCTACAGGATTGGTGTCAAACTGATGAGCTGAACGTTGCTTAAACAGAGCATTTGACTTTTTCTATGGCAAAGATCTGCAGATCTATTCTTTTTAAGAGACTACACAATTAGGGGTTTGTTTTGTCAGTAACGTTTCAGATACTGAAGCAGGACAAATCAGCAAAGAGAGAAGGTACCACATTGTCCACAGGGGGTGCTAAAATCAGCATAAACAGAGTTCCACTCAGGAAGTTAAGAGAAGACCTATCTATTGAAAGAAATGACACCTCACACGTCTCAAGTGTTCAAAGTAAAATGTTGCAATAGTACACAAATATACTAGGACTAAAATGACGCGCCAAAAACGTATTAATTTCATAAGCTTTTTTATTTACATGCAATAGTGCTCCAGCGTGTGCAGCCACAAGTTGGCTCCACTTGTGGGAGTGTAGATTCAGGATCTCCTTCATTTCGATCACGTACGTCTCTGGAAAAGACTAATACTTATGCAGCAACCTGTGAGGGAGGAATAATACTAACACACCTGTCACAGCGCCCTCACCTGCCACGCATTTTGGTAACCAGCAAATGAGTAAACACAGAAGTGGTTGGAGGATAAAATTCAGCTTATCTATGACTGAGTTTAAGATATTTTCCAGAATCTCTCCCATTCAGTGATTTAAAAAATAATATATAAAAATCACAAAAATAAATAACTATACAATATATAATCTCTTGTACACTACTGGACAGAATGATTTATGTTGCATACACAAGTTAATAGTATGTTAATGATGAACAATGCATAAAACATGTTACAAAATGACAGAATTGTTTGAAGATGTGACATAGCAACGGGTCTAAACAGCAATAAAAGCACCTCATAATTACAGCATCAGACTGGTTTGAATGGTCCCTTTGTTCTGGTTGTACATAAAGCTAAGTACCTAAGGTCCAAACATTACGGATGGAGGATTTTGTGAGGAATGACACAAGGAGGGTGAAGACGTGAAGTGCTAAAGTGAGAGGAATCCCCTGCAGATTTAAGGCCCCCTGACTGATCTTCTTCAACATGAGGAATCAAACGTATTTCCCTCCCAGGAAAACACAAACAGCATGACAACATGGTGCTCCCTTTCTCCAAAGCGATGTGTGAATAAGAGTCTTTTTCACTTAAAAAAAAAATACCTTATATACAGTACAGTCAGACACTTATGTACAAAAGCATAAATATATAAATATCTGTGATACAAAAATAAATATTTTCTCTGGTTTTCTTCTGCTTGTCCAACAGTCTCTTACGCCTCTGTTGTGTTCGCCGTCTCTGTGTTCTCAAGGGATGCTTCATTTGGGAGGATGTTCACTTCCTGTATTGGTGTGTCTTGAGATTGTGGTGTTGTGGCTGCTGAGGATGATGTGGTGAAAATGCCTTCATCCTCTAGAGAGAGAAGAGGAAAGGACGATATTTCTGCAGGAGGATGGAGAAAGAGAGAGAGAAAGGACCAGTGAGAGAAAATAAAGATGATTTTGTAATATTGAACATGGCAGTTACTGATTGAGCGTTTAGTCAGTGTGTGTCACAAGTAACACCCAACTCAAGGTCAAATACAAATGTGTTTTTTTTTTTACAGCTTTTAACTATAGACTATGAAGAACATGGACTCAGACTCAGTGACATCACTCGTTGATTCCCGAGACACATTTTGAAGCTGGACAAAGGTAATTGCCAATTTGGAAATGCTGTCTCTTCGTAAATAAAGAGGTGAAGCTGAGGCGGGCCTTACGCCTCCTGGCCAACAGCAACAACACGCCCACCTGTCAGTCAAATCAGCCAAGCCCCTAATGATGTATAAAGTTAATGGCTAAATCTTTACCTTTATATCATCAAAAGGGGAATCAAAAAATCATTTAACCCCTGTAGAGTGTTTGCCACTAAAGAAATGAGCTATAGAGAGTGAAACTGTCCTTTTTACCAGGCTGTTATCATGTTTATTTCTGCTGTAAAAAATGACATTTTTATATTGATTCTAATGGGAATTTAAGGGCTTTTACAGTCAGCATCAAGTAGACACTCAAGGAATTGCATTTTTTTAGCCCTTCAGTATTTGCTTCCATTTCAACACCGGAGGTTGCCGCCGGCTTCTAACCAGTAAATATCCAATGCCAAAGTTTTATCTCTAAACCACAATATTGGTAAAAAAAATATAAGATGACAATATAAGCGACATTTAGAGTTAATTTTTCCACGTATTAATCCTCATCGTGTTCTTCTACTAAACTACTTGAATGTCTGACTTGCAGGAAAAGTTGAAAAACAATAGATCCTGATTGTAAATCTGGATATTTACATTTGCTTTGAATTGCCATCAGGATCAATAAAGTATCTATCTATCTATCTATCTATCTAAGAAAGAAACATGTGAACAGTCACTTACTTTGAGTGATGCTATCCCCTTCTTCGTCTCCACAACAGAAGCTGCCATCATCATCCAGCTCCTGTGAAGCGAGGTGCTGATGGGAGGAGTGGAGGAGCTGCAGAGTGGAGTCATCAGGAGGACAGCAGCTGTGTTCATGATGATCTGAACCACTGAGGAACAGGAGACAATGAAGGTTTACGATCATGTAAGGGCTGCAACAGGTAGGGTTTAACATACCATAACACGTTAAGGGCATTTCTTCTAAATCTACAGCGAGTGTTTAGCTTAACTCAATCCTGAGCATCTCACTGCTGCTGCTCTGCTAACACGCCACTTAAGCTATTTATCCTATGTCCTACTTTAAATTATACTTATAAAACAAAGATCAATCTCATCACATGTAATATAAACATGGCATTTAAAAAGCAGGACCAAGCACACGTTTGGATTTTCTTTGACTTTTTTCCTCATTTTAGAGTTATATAATTAATCTTGAAACAATAGTTTTCTGTTTGCTATTTGATGAAATAATTGTTTGATTTGGTACCAGTTCAGAATCAGAACCGGTTTTTATTGCCAACTACATTTACACATACAAGGAATTTGTCTTGGTTTATTGGTGCAAAAAACAGTTAACAAAGGAAATAAAGCAAACATAGCAAGAACTTAAATAATAAAATATGGAAGCAATTACAATATATAATATACAATTTAAAAATATAAGAAACACAAAATGTGCAATGAAGTATCTGTGCAGTTTGACAGAATCCTTTTCTTGTTAGGTACCCTCATTAAATCAGAAATATCAATAAAGTCAACAAAAATGCTAATTTCAGTAGCACCCTGAAATGATCCGCTGTTTGGGTCTATCATGAGCAGTGTTTTTTTTCTTCACTTTTTTCACAATTATTAAAGGCACTATACCTTTATTCTGTCCCTCTCACATGTTTGGGCACACACCTTAGAGAAGTTTTATTTGTACACATACCTGCTGGAGTAGTGATAAACAGGCACATGTCCATTCGAAACTGTCTGTGGCAGCAAAGTGTCACATTCCATATCACAGTCCACGTCCTCCTGCAAAACAAAACAACAGATCATATATTCAACACTGCAAGACTGTTTTTTTATATATTCATGAACAACCTTTATTTAACTGTGTCTGTACCTGCTGCAGCCCCGGCAGGCAGTGTGTGGGGTGATGGGGCTTGCCGTTCAGTGTGTATTCTCCATTAGCAGGATACACACTGTGTGGAGCCGTCATACGACCGTCCAGTGGGCAGTGGCCGACCAGAGCAAGTCCCTGAAGAGGAACCATGGTGTACTGACACGACGACACCGGAGCGGCCACAGCAGGAAAACACAAGTCTGATGTTTGCTCTGGAATGAGCACAAAGAGAGATTAACACAAATTCATCTGCAGATACTACAAACTTCTGAAAAGATGTGAGGAGCACTCACTCTGTTTGGCCCAAGCCCTCCAAAGACAGAATGGGATGAAGGCCACGATGATGAAGACGAAGGCTCCCAGGACAATACCAACTATGAGGTAGGGGAGGTCGCCGGGCCGAGGCACAAGTCCGTGTCCGTGTCCCAACACGTGGTCTGGGGTCTCTGATGGGGTAGGTCGTTGTTGATTAGGACGAGCTAGGGGATGAAACAGAAAAATATGTTAAAATTGAAGATTAGACTTCTTCAATAAGAACAGTATCTGCTTCTTGATAAGGGGTGGGACAAAATATCCATACAGCAATATAGTATCATGTACCTGACTCTTCTATTATCAAATAGCTGTTGCCAAATAGTGATAGTTCTCTCAAAACATGCTCAGCACATCACTACTTCATGACTCCTCACTGTGGCACTTATGACATGAACGAGGGTAACATGAACGGATTATTAACTGAAGACAATGAAGAAGATTATAAAGTCGAACAGATGAAGCAGGACAATACGTATTGTATCATATCGCATTGGGAATTTCCCTGCGATTCCCACCTCTGTTCTACATACATCAGCGTGTAAGCTTGATTTTATTTTATTTCGAACATTTAAAAAACAAAAACAAATAACAAACAAAGAAATTCTGTAATTAAAAATTTGTTGAAAACAAATAAAATATAACCACATTACATGCCCAAGAAGTTTAAACTTATCAAGTGCTAACCCCCTTTAACTAAAATATATAATATAAATACAAGGTATTAATTATTTAATAGTATATAATGTAATATATTATGAAATAATTACTGGTATGACATTATCTTATAATCTAATTACACCAATAATACCTATTTCCATCACTAAGTTCAGTGACCACTGACCACTAAAGTCAAGTCTCCCAAAAGACGACCTCACCTTTCGTTTCCAGGATCACCACATTGCCAAATTCACTCTCTCCCAACTCGTTGAAGCTCTGCATCTTGATGTCGTACGCCGTCTCGGGCTGCAGGTCGGTGATTGAATGCCAGTATCTGTCTCCCTCCACCACATCCTTCTTATAGTCACTGTCATTATCGCTGTCTGTCGGCCGGTAGAAGATGTAGAAACCGTAGATGGGAGTGTTGTTAACGGGAGTGTACTGTTGAGAGGGAGATAAAAATCACATATTAAAGAAGTACTGCAAACAGCACCGTTAATCTTGATCCACAGCAACCAGAAATATTGATTTTTTATTTTTTTGGTTATGTATTGGGGTTCCTCACCGTCCATTTGAGAATGATGGTTGTCTCATTAATGGCTTCGTTGTAGGTGATGTAGGGTCCATCAACAGGGCGCTCATGGGGTCTCCCGCCCACTACTGTGTAAGCCTTGGAAGGGGCGCTGGGAGGACTGGAACCAATTACGTTCACCGCCACAACACGAAACTTGTAGGACGTACCTGCAGGGAGAGGGATCATTAATGCTAATCTGTCTCTGGGGGCTAAAAGCTGCCTGGAATGAAGCTTTATTCTGTTGACTAATGATGTTTGTTTTCACTCTACTTTATGTTTTTCTTTCAAGGCAAATGGGACACAGTTATGGTTTGATTGATGGCAGCAATTACTAAAATGACTGTAACAACACTCATTCCACTGATGAATCTACAGGCCTAAGGGAATGTAATTATGAAGGACATCATCACTGTAATTATACGGTACGACATCCTCCTCCCCCGCCCCCCCACCACCCGACTCCACAAACTCAGAATAAAACTGCGGTGAATAATAACAACACTGTTTAAAGTGCGTGTGAAAGATGGCCGACCTTTCTCCAGGCCCGTGATCTCCACCGAGAGTCGTGACGGGGGGATGTTTTCGACGGCCGTCACCCAGTCCTCTCCTGCCTTCTTCACCTTCTTGTACTCCACCCGAAACGACTGGATGGGGAAGCCGCGGTTACCGCGAGGAATCCAAGTCACGTATGCCGACGTTTCCGTTGCCGTGGAGACTGTGGGTTTGTCAGGGGCTTCCGGAGCTGCATTGAAGAATTGACAGTGTCAGATGGAGGACAAGGAGAGACACCAAACCCCAGGACAACTCTGTAATTATGACAGCGGAGGAAAAACATGCAACATGCAGCACTTACTGAGAGCTCATCCTTCAGATGGAAAGGAGAAAGAGATTGAGAAATGTCTATGTTAGTCAAAAGGAGAATGGTTAGAAGTTCAGAGTCTTGCTGATTATTAATATATTGTTCTAGCTGTTTTAGCATAGGTGATTGTTTTAGTAAGTTTAGTTAATTGGAGGTAATATTTAGAAGAGGAGAAGTACAAGATTGGACGGATACTTACGAGAGAGGCTTGGTGAAGGAACAGCGGGAGTTTTAGGAGGGTCGATTTGTCCTTTGCGGCCTTAAAACAGAAAAGCATCAACAGTAAGATCAAAGAATTGTTTTTCAGCTCTATACAAACTTTATTAAACCCTTCTCCAGAGGACAAACAGCCCCTCTTTGGACTATTAGCACGGCTTTCGAGCTCATCAACAAAGTCAGCATGTTAATGTTTGCCTTCGAATTTGTTGAATACAAATTTACCTCAATAAAGTTTTGGGAGAAAAAAAAAAGGAAAAATCTGAATGCTAGCCTGCTGGCAATGACTCAGCTGAAGTTCTGTGTTAATGTGTATTATTGTGTGGCTGAATGAAAGAGGGTTTGTGATGTTCTTTTGTTTAAGGAAATGCAAATGTTTTCATAAAATGTGCAGTGACAATGAAGTTATTCTGTTGTGTTCTATTACAATGAGGATGTTTAACATGTTTGTTGTTAGCATGCTAAGATTTGCTAATCAGCACTTAACATGTGCTATTAAAACTAAATGTAAAGTAATGAGTTAGTTAAAAAATTAAAGGGTTGGCAATGTGATAATTTACATTTTTAATCGCATTTAAGAAGTTACACTGTAATTAAAAGTGGCTGCCATATTTCATTTAAAATCATAACTGTAAGGGAAATTCAGGAGATCAAAAAGAGTCTCTCTCTGGGAACAATGAGTGTTTACATGATTTAATTCTTGCTCTATTTAAACAGAAATAAACATTTGAGGTCTGACAGAAGTTGCAGCCACATAGCCATGGCCCAACGGCCACCCTGCTAGCTTAGCTAAAAAAACAAAAACATGTTCATCTTCAAAAACTAACGCTGTAACTATACAGACATTGTACCTTTGCCAGTTCTGAAGGTCATCATGGCAGGTTGTCCCAAACCTGCACAGTTCTTTGCAGTCATCTCCACCTCGTACAGGCTGCCTGACTGCAGCTTGGCCAGGATGAGCTTGTGGAGGGCCCCTGAGATACTGCTGGAGGTCCACTCTGCTAGAGGGTCTCCCACCTGAGCGAGAGAGAATGAGCCATGAGTCACTTGTATTGAAAGTTGACAGGTTTTAGATAATATCATCGATACACTTTAGCAGTGAGCTGATGGCAGTACCTTTCTGTATTTGACCAAATACTCCAGCACGGGTGGTCCTTGCTCATGTCGGGGCCTCCAGGTGAGTTCGTAGTAGTCGGCCTTGCCGGTGTGCGGCTGGCTGAGGATGACGGGGGCTTCAGCAGGAAGGATATGTCCCGGCAGTTCAGAGCAGTCCATAGGCAGCATGGCCCCCGCGGCTCCCGGCCTCACAGGCGGCTGCTCCCTCAGGACTTTATCTGGGCTGAGAGGCCGGTAGAGTGAGGGCAGCCTCCCTCTGGATGAGATCCCTGCAGAGGAAAGACACACATCATGAAATCGAAAGGCCACAAATAAAAGACTCAAAGTCGTGAGGAATGATCAGAAGACTGACTTACCTGTTGACACTGTGATGAGGCGAGCAGAGGCCTGTGAGCTGCCCACCCCGTTCTCAGCCATGCATTGGTACAGTCCGTCATCCTGAGGGCCCACGTTGGTGACACGCAGCCCTTTTGAGGTGAGGCGGTGGCGAGGAGACGGCGCTAGAGGATGGGCGTTGTGGAGCCACATGACGGAGGGTGTGGGTTTACCGCGGACCTGGCAGATGAAGCGAACCGTCTCGCCGTACACAACCTCCTGCTGCTGCTGCTGCAGCTCCACCGTCACCTGAGGAGGCTCTGCAGGGGAGAGAAGAAGAGAAGTCAAGAGGCAGCTCGTTTGGAAGGTTGAATGTTTATGTTGGCATAGGCATGCCAAGGGTACAGACAGAAAGTTACTGTTTTTACCAACAAAAACAACAACTTCAATATTCAGTTACCATTTTGAGTCATTCTTTAAAGAAAAAATCCAAACATTCTCCTGTCTGGCTTTGACATCGAGAGGATTTTCTGCTTCTCTTAACGTTGTAAACACATTAGCTTTGCCCATTTTTCCCCCCGACTGTTGATCCAAAACCCAATTTATAAACCCCTCCTTGGCATCAAGGACATTTTCAGTTCCAAAAGTTTTAATTCCAGTGGTCAAAAATGAAAAAATGTTCCTTATATACAATTAAGAAAAACAGAAAATTTACTGGAACCAATTCATGTTTGACATCTCTCACTTGATAAACGAGCGATTTGTTTGATCCATTATTAAAATAGTTAAAGCTACAACTATGCCACATGTGTGTGAGCCTGTGTGTGTGAGTTATAATACAATTATGCATGTGTGGGTGTGTCTGAAGGCTGGATGACAGCGAGTTGAATAGAGTGAGGCAGGCAGGGCCAAGCCAGCTAGTTGATGGTTGGCTGCTTGTGAATCAGGGAAAGACGGAGCTTATTACAGCCACAGCAGCTCTCTGGCTTTAATTAGAGCCAGCTGCAGAGAGACAAGCCCTCAACACACACGCTCACACACACACACGCTCACACACACTCACAGAAAATCGCTGTAAAAACAGTCATCCATAACCTAGACATATTCAGTCAAGTCCTGCTACAGAAAACAGAACACTGTCTCCACAAAGTCTTTCTTAAAAAGAAAACACCACCCAGGCTTCTCACACACGGAGTCAGTGTAATTATTAAATCTAAGACACAGAAAAAAAAACTACTGATGCAGGACTCTCAATATGATTTCATGTTTTTGTACTTTGTAAAAATGTCTAAAGGTCTCCTAAAGACTTTTTAGTATGTCTGAATGACTCTGTCTACATTACATACTCTGCAAGCTAACTCTGTTTACTATGAAAAGACACAACAGGAGCCATAATAACAAAGTAAAAAAAAAACACATGAACAACAAAACAGCACACTAAAACAACTTTCCCTGACTCTTCTAGTTGACTCACCGAACACTTGTACGTCATACAGCACCGTTGCAGTGCTGGCCGAGCCGATTCCATTATCGGCCCTGCAAACGTAAGTGCCCGAGTCACGCTCGCCCACCGCGTCGATCAGCAGGTTGCTGAGTAGAAAGCGGGTGTTGTTGTGGGAGCGCAGGTCCTGCCCATCCTTTGCCCACCTGACCTGCGGCGTGGGGATGCCACTGGCGACGCACTCCAGCACCAGCCGCTGGCCTTTGGTCACCATGATGGAGCGAGAGGCTGGAGGGTAAATGATGCGAGCTGCTTCTGAGGTGGAGCCTGGGAGAGGTGAGGACAGTCGAGGAATCAGTACTCAGAAAGAGTGTGCGCCCTTCTCAAATTACTCTACACACTTTGATCCCTGCCTCTGAAGAATGTTTGACCTTACTGGTACTAAATGTGGCCAACTAGTAAAAGTCTCACTGAACTAGTGATTGTCCCCTGAGCCCCCCATGTGACTACAGAAATAGTTACAATGACCCGTAACTTCTGTAAATCATTTTTTTTTTATTACAGTGAGCGATTTGAGAACACAAAATGTGTCAGAGAGGATGACTCACGGCGTATGCGCAGGCGGTCAGCAGAGGTGGATGTTTTGACCTCCTGAGTGATGGGGTTGTACGCAGCGCACTTGTACGGCCCCTCATCCTCCTGTGTGGCATTGGCGATCTGCAGGTTCCCTGACGGCATGATGAGGTAGTTCCCTGAGAGAAAAGAAGCACGCGTCAGCTCTCGCTCTTTGCACAAAGAAAACTCACAACTAAGGCCAGGTGGTAAAGGGTTAGCAATTGTTACAAAGGCAGGTGTGCAAAAAAGAATGAAAACAAAGATTAAAAATGCTAAACGTTTAAGTTATCAATATTTGTAGTTACTGAAATTCTATAGTGTAGGGTGTTGGGCAATTTTCAGAATGTGAAATAATGAAATACACACAAAGCATTTCCTGATTATTAAAGAAATAAATAAGCTTGTACATGATTCAGTGCAAACATTTGAATGCAGAGCCTGGTGAAAACTCAAGATAGCATGAAATTGATAGCCTAATGGTGAAAAAATATTCAAGTTAATTCATTATTATGGGCAAGAGACAAGAGAAATAACATCCATGCCATCCAAAAACTGTGTAATATGAGTATTTTATGACGTTTTATTGCACGTTTGCATTATCGTCAGAGACCACAGGGTGGCGCCCCAGGGTATCACTATGAACAGTCAGTGAGTGCCTTTCAATGTGGCGTTCATTTCCTCCGAGATAAGCTGCAGATATCAGTACCTACAGCTCCCAGGCATCATCAGCATACCATCCACAAACCACTGGAGCTTTTCTTCTTCTCTTCCAGGCAACTTAGAAGTAAATAGTTTCAAAAATAAACAACCGCATTCCCATGTTTCAACATTCTCCAGATAAAACGCTTATCACTGGTTTTATGATGGGCCAGATAGCAGGATTATAGCATTCCGGTAAATTATAAAGATAGTATGGGAATCAAGAGGGAAGCAGGCAAAGATTATGGGGAAACGCTAATGAACTGAAGCAGCCCAGTACCTTTGGAGGTTTCCAGCCACTCCTGTTTGACGCTGTAGCGGACCTGAGCCTTGGGCTGGCTTTCCGGGAGGTGACATTCGATAACAGCCGTGTTGCCTTCGTCCACCTCGATCTCCTGCTGGTCATCGGGCTCAAAATCCCGCAGCTCTGGAAAACACGCAGCCAAGGGGAGAAGTCAGTTTGCTGCGACACAGTTGGGCTTTCTTTCATCACGCTAATGCGCAGTGTAAATCACATCCAACAGCACATGTATACAGTCAGTCCTCAGCTTTAGAAGGAGAAAACCACAGATTCTGAGCAATAATAAACTGTTGTTTCCATATTGGATTTCTCTCACATCAGCTTGTCCTTATTGTATGAAAACTACACTCTGTTCTCTTTGAAGGCTAAACCTCATCTTCTCCCTTTGAGTCATTTCTGTCCCACTGTTTTCCTCAGCACGGATCTGAGTAAAGTCACAGCAGTTTTGCTCTTTTACTTTTCTTTTTTACGTCACTCTGGATAAGCAGAGAAGTGGCGTCTGTAACATTCAAGTAGGAGTCATTGATCCTGTCAAACATTATACTGTGACTGGAGCCGGTTCAGATTGTGTGGGAAAGGGGAGTGGGATTACTGAGGCCATGTGCTGCGACTGTGTCCCGCAGACACACAGTCTGCACAGCACAGACACTCATGAGACCTCTGACCCCTAACTCCCCCACCCCCCACCCCCCACCCCTCCGTCCCTCAGCGGCCTGGAGGCCTGGCCACGGGGTCAAAGGTGAGAGGTGTCCGTGCTATAGAGTTTCAAAGAAAGATATGCAGTTTTGGCTTGGGAGGAAACAGCATAACTGGGCTCTTAAGAGGGGGAGACAAAGAAAACCCCCCCAAAAAAATAACTTAGCAGGGGGGATGTTGCCATTTTATAGATTTGAGGCAGAAGGAAAAGGTGACTGAGAAAAGGGGAAACCAGTACAGGATGGTGGGGGGGGGGGGGGGGGCAACAACTAGAGACATTTGTCATGAGGGACTCCAAGAGTGAAATGAAAGATAAATAAAACCACTACAGGAACGTAATTAAACGTCTACCAGCCTTTGTTGATTTATTCCTAACAAACATGGCGTCTCTTCATTCTTTCCAACGCTGCTATAACTGCTGTGTTTTTCTTGGACCGGCTGCTCTCCCTCTCTCTAGCAAGAAGCTGCTAGTACACACGGTCAGCTGATGAGACTTTGTATACAACTCCAATTCAATAAGTAACATTTAGTTAAGGCCTGTTTCTACTGATAAAAGACATCAGAGAGATTTAACCAGCGCACTGAAAAAACACCTTCCCTGATTTATTTAGCACTCATGTTGGACCTCTGACTCTGTCTGTGTCTGAGGGGGGGGGGGCTTTAGTGGAAGAAATCAGAGACAAAACACACACACACACACACATACATACACACACACACACACCCCTCTGACTCTTTTTTAACTCTTTTTCTGAGAGATGAGAATCCCAGCCAGAACATGTCAAGCTAAGTGGAGTGTGTGTGTGTGTGTGTGTGTGTGCATGTGTGTGTTTTGTGTTAGGGGGACCTTGGAGAGAGACCGTGTGGCGCTCCATTTGCTAAATCAATCAGGTGTTGTTTTTACAGCCAACTCCCTCCCTCCCTCCCCTTCTGACTCCCCCATACATCCACCCATCCCACCTTCCTCCTCTTGCCCGCTTCTCCCGAATTCCTTCAGTTACACCTTTTAACCCCCCTGAAAAAAAAAAAAAAAATGCCGCCCAACATTCTTTACAGGAAGAACCCTGCATGGGTGCATCTCAGGTGTGTGCGCACTGTGCATGCATGTGCTGTGTTTCTGTGTGTGTGTGTGTGTGTGTGTGTGTGTGTGTGTGTGTGTGTGTGTGTGTGTGTGTGTGTGTGTGTGTGTGTGTGTGTGTGTGTGTTCGTGCGGTAGGGATGCAGGATTGATGGTATTCATAAAGAGAAGCAGACCTCCCGCACCAGCAGCGCTTGGCAAAGCCGACTTGAAATATTTCAAGAGAGACAGTGCATTCATCATCTTTATGTGGAGCAGCAGGAGGCCCGTGTGTGTGCGTGCGTCTGAATTATAACATGTTTTTGCAACGTGTTGTGCGTACACGTTGTGCAGATACATGTCTGTTTTCTGCACAGAGGGGAGGTGATTGTCTGCACAAGAAATCCAAGCGAGGAGCTTTTAACTTCTGCCAAAAAAAGAGCAGATCCTCCAGAGTCGGATAGCGCGGAGGGTCTGGATTCAACCTATTCTCATCCCAAAGAACATGTGCGTACAACTAAGAAGGCTCACATGGAGAGACAGGCACGTACACACTCCCCGCGGAGCAATTCCTTAGGCACTTTGGGGGATGGCCGTGTAGGAGAGACCGTTATTAAATTAGAGACGTTCTTTTTTGTGGGGGTTGGCCGAGTGAAAATTTCTACCTCCGCATGAGGTTATCGCCACCATTTGAACTATCACTAACTTTTTACTGCCATTGTAACAAAAAAAAGGAAAAATACTAAACATGAAGTTGATGATGACAAAAGAGGAGGGATAGTAAGAGATAATGAAAGGAGTTTAAAAGGAGAGAAAGTGACAGGGTGAGGAGTGAAATGTGTGAAAGTGTGTGTGAGGCAGTGAAGGGGAGACGGAGAATGTGACATCACGTCTCGTCTTGTGTGAGGATCTTGTCTCGACGCGCCTAAAACACCTCCATTTTCCCCGGCTATCACATCCCTGAATGTAAAACAATACACTGAACAACACCCTTCTTCTTCACCTAATGGTGTATCCTCCGTCCATTCTCACACACACACGGCACCCTTATCATTCCCCCAGCCCTCGAACCAATTACGGGGCCATAATTTCTACGCGAGCCCCGCTGTCGGGCCCCGTGGAGAGGAATGCGGTGTTGTGGGGAACAGAGGGGCCGATGGAAGCAGGGGGGGGCCCCCAGCCTGCCTGAGTCCTGGTCCCTCTCCACAGATCTGAGCAGCCCCCGGCCCGAGTCCCCTCCATTCCTCTGGTTCAAGTTACACAGCTACAGGCCCCCCTCTCGGTCCCATGATGCATATCAAATATAACCCCGCACACTCAAGACTACAAAAAAACACCAGCAGTCAGAATAATTCACTTTAGCTGCATTAGATGAATATGACACCACACAAAAGCAGCTGGCAGTAGCAGTAACAGTTGATTCAACTTTGTTAATACACGACTCAAAGCAGTGGGAGAGTACAAAGTGTTCTGTATTGGTTAAGATTTAGAGGTAACAACCGGTACAGATATCAGTATTGGTATCATCCTCTGTCATGGACGACAGGCGTTAGGTCAATGCATCAATACCACACCATAACTTATTAGCCCAAAAGATTCAACTGATTTCACATAAAGCATCATGTGAGAAAAACAAACAACTGAAAGTGTTACTTAAAGAGCCCATATTCTGCCCTTTTTGGGGTTCGTATATTTAATCTATGTACCTACTTTTGTACGTTCACAATAACTAAAGTTCGAAAAAAGTGTCTGTTTCATGTACTACTGCTCCTCCTTGCTCCCTCTACGCTCTGAGTCCGTCAGCTACACTCTGCTGAGCCCCCACTGTTAGACCCCACGTGGACCAAGTCTGCTCTGATTGGTCTGCCGATCCGCTCTGTCGTTACTGGTCAGTTGCTCAGCACGCGTCTCGGAAATTTCAACATGAGCTGCAGGGCTTGCCACAACGAGCCAATGGGCTTAGATCAGTGATCTCACACTGACAATGACGCCGCACTGACACATTTTTATCGAGGGGGGCTAGAACCGAGCGTTAGGTGCAGCTAATGCTACAGCTAACAGGAGGAGGTAGGAGAAGCCACGTTTCCGCAGACTTTGAATTTTTGCACATAGATGTGCCTAAACATGCACAGGACACTTGGAAAACACACTAAAGGGCATATAAAACCAGAAAAAGCAGAATATGGGACCTTTAAGTCACAGATAGATAAATGTCAGCACTAAGTGTTGTATATTATTTAATTCCACTCGGTGCTCATCATGGACAGGACTTATCATCGGTGTCTTAATCCGTATCAGGAAAACAAAAAAATGGTATTGAAGCATCTGTAACTAGGAGATAATGAAGTCAAGTAAAGAAAGTGACAAACCATAAAGAGGCTCATTTGTTTGTGTCTGAGCTTAGGGTGTTTACTTACTAGCAGCAGTGACGTTGGCTGGCACACTGGCCAGAGCTCCCGCGCTTGTGCTGGCCACACACTGGTACCTGCCCAGGGTCAGGTTAGACAGCGCAGGGATGAACAGGCTGTTGGGTCCCAGGACCACACCCAGATCTCCGTCCGCAAACTCCTGGCCGTTGAGGCGCCAACTGATGTTGGCAGAGGTGGGTCGGGCACTGCAGCGCAGATTCACGCTGCCGCCCAGTTTCTGCACCACGGACATGGGCTCCTCCGTGAACATTGGCACCTCATCTGAAGACAAGTTGTGCAAAACAGTCAGACACAATACTATGACTACATAAAAAAAATCAGCTTGACCAGTTACTCCACGTCAAACAGTGCTCAGCAAGGTGATAGCTTATGACGTACATGCAATTAGACGAAACAAAAGGAGCTCCTGTGTGTTTGTGTCTCAGCTTTACTGAAATTTAACACTGTTCTAATATTTTCTGGATTTAGTAAAAGGTTTATAAAAAAAAAATTGATTCTTGAAGGTCTCATCCAACCAATCACAAACTCCAAAATTAATCACAATGTCAGTCCAAGAAAAGCTTTGTTGGAAAATGACTTAAACACTAAGAAATAGTTTGCCAATAAATCTTTTTTTTCAATCAACTAATCAATTCAAGAGCTTTCTGTTCCAGCTCCACACAACACTTCTTTTCTTTTTCTGTTTTTTTTTTTTTCTTTGGCTAGTACAGCTCATGTGAACTACCCACTTCTTCATTTCAAATAAACTGCTGTTACTGCTGCCAGACACGTAAAACACCTCCCACCTGTGACTGAGCCAGAATATTTAGTCCCTGGCAAGACTTATGGTGCACCAGGTGTTATAAAAGACTCAAGTAAAGTCATTTATAAAGTCAGCATTGGAGTCGATAGTAATGTACGTTTCAGGGAGACTTAATTGGAAATGTTCAGATTTCATTTTACAGATTGTTCCATTCAGCAACCCAGTTTTTAAAATCTCTGTTTGTACTCACCAGTGACTGAGGCGCCGCTCTGCAGACAGCATAGTAGTACTGCACCCAGAGCGCACAACACTGGAGCCCTTCTCTTTTTCATCCAAGGAGTCCAGTCTCTCTTTCCAGACATCTTCCATACACTGCCCCCTGAAATACACACAGAGAAGAAGAAAAAAGGTCAGAGGGTCATTTACAGAATCTGTTCACTCTAAACAAACAGAATAAACCACTTTCTTCTGACTGAAACAAACACACAGCCACAGAAGTCCGTGGAAAACAAAACCACCGAAACACAACTACATCATCCATCTAAACAATCCATCTCGATCCATACAAAAACGTATCTGACATACACACACGTACACAAACAGGCAGACGTTAGTGAAACACAACCCGGGCAAGGCGCTGCACTCTGCAGCACCCTCAGCAGCAGAAACTTCAGACACAAATAAAGCCTTTCTTTTCTGTCAGCCCCCATCTCACTTCTGACCCCATCTTCCCCGCCTGCACCCGCACCCATCCACAGTGCGCTCATCAAAGGGGCGCCCTCATTCTGCGGGCCGTAACCCGAGCCATCCACCTTCCCGCTCAGGTGTAACCGATACAGGTAGAGGGTCCAGGAGGAGGAGGAAGAGGGGGAGCAGGAGGAAAGGGGAAGGGGAAAATACACAGGGTGCATTCAGAGTTGGGACAAAGAACAACTAATGAGGGGCAGGACGTGGAGGGCATGGGGGAGGGAATATATACCAGTGGCGCGGGGATGTGTGCATGAGATGGAGGAAGTATAGTTTGGGTAGAAAATGGAGAAGAGGATGGTTAACGGTCAGTCTATTAACAGTTAATGCGGAGATGGGAGATTTGCTCTCTCCCTTGTCGCCTGCTGCCAAGTTTCCCAAATTCTTTCCTGTCAGGTTAAACTAACAACTTCCCGTCAGGATGAGGAGGGTGGTCCTGCAAAAAAAAAAAAACTGAATCTCTATTACTCCCACCCGCTCTCATACACATGCATGTTGCTGAACATGCACAAACTCAAGAGCATCCTGCGCTGATAAAAGTAAAAATGGAAGCCCTCAACTTTCTCATACATACTTGTCTTGATCTTATTTTGGCAATGGGATGATTAATGAAGTCCGGAGACGAGGGACTGCTCTAAAAAAAACACACACACACACCCATAAGAGGCCAAAAGCAGGAGAGACAGAGAGTGGAAACTCTTGCAGCGCACCTTCATCATCAAATGGCAGCAGTGAAAATGTTAAGCTGCCTGGCACGTTTATTGAAAATGAGTAACGCAGCAGGCCGTTGGAAATAACACTGTTAACTTTTCCAACTGTCACACACGGCCACACCATGGCTTCATTTTAATTGCACATTTTGAATGTGTGTAAACAAATTTCACATCGTTAATTCTCAGGACATGAACGGCAATTTACAGAAAGTCCCCAACTCAAACAAATACAGTGCAGGGAAATCCCTTTACACATGGTTTACTATGTATTGAAGCTGCTTTGTCTGGCTTCCTTGACCACTAGGGGCAGTAAAACGGGCCGTACACATTAATGTGAGCTTAATGGTTCATTCCATTTGATCTCATAAATACCTCATCAGACGCACCCCCCCGCCCCCTGAAGCCGGAACTACGACTCTGAAACTTTGAGGAACTTCAGTGGCCCAAGCTAAAATCCAACATGGCTGCTACATGCATCGACAGTGAGGTTTAAGATGTAGACTATAGTGTTTATTTACAACTTAGTTTTGCTTTTGGTTTTTTTAACAATCATACTGATCATGCAATTTGTATCTATGGACATGTTGTCACAGACACACGTCCTTGTTGCTTGTCCGACTTGTTGCCAACTTGTTACTAGAACGTGGATTTCCTCTAGACAGTCTGGAGTGACATCTGACTTTCAAGGTAAACGAACGCACCAAAAGTCCTTTTCTCACTCTTCTTTAATCTCTGTTTTGGTTGCCAGGAACTCCTAAGGGAAATATCTGGATATTTAGCTGCTACGTGCTCCTCCTCATTGTTCAATAGCTAGCATAATAAGCCCGCTGACTTTGAAATGTGAAATGTGAATCATTAGCTTGCTACAGCTACAAACAACAGCACTTAACATCCAACAGTGCAGTGCTAGCAAAGAGTTGTGTTAATCCAAGCTGGAGAAATGACAGAAAACAACAAACAAAAGAACAAAAATGTAATATATTGAGGAAAAGACAATGTGATTTGTGTGATACAGTCACTGCATCACTGTTGCCAAATAAATATAGTAGAAATAAAAAGACGCTCTAAACGTGTCATCTTGCCCATTTAACGCTGAGAAATTGACATTGATAAAAGTCAGACAGTGAGGATGATGTAGAACAGCAGGAAAGAGAAGTAAAGAGATGAAGCGTGTACTTGACTTTTTAGGGGCATTTAATATTCTCCATTTTATCAGACATCGTGATGTTTGATTGCTTGCAAAATGTCAATTATCCCACATCTGCTGTATTGTGATATTATCAATACTTAGGACCATGTATCATATCTTATTGTGAGTTAACCTGCAATCCCCACCTCATAAATCAGTGTTTTTGACATGTTTACTTTATCCCGTTGGTATCAGGGGAGTTTTCAGTTTTGACCAAGAACAAAGTCTCACTGAGACAAAAATGCTCTTGGCCCATCTATAATGGTGGGAATTTGCTTTTTCTCACTTGTGTTATTGGGAAAAAAATGTAATGAAAGAAAAATATATTGCAGGTTTCAGGGGTAAGTTGGAGCCCCTTAGCTCGTTGGTCTAGTAAGAGAAGCCAATCAGTAGAAGGCTCAACCAGTAAACACACAGCAAGCTACTGTTGAACCAGGAGCAAATTAAAGCTGAGAGTTTGTGGCCTCTGAGGCTGCTCGCTATATGTACATGACTCGGGACAGCTGCCCATAAAAGACACACATACATCTGTATGGAGCACCTGTCCCAGCTGTGAGGACTCTAACCGTAAACCACAGCAGTCTGCCAACTGGACACAGCGGGACACACTGCCTCGCCAATGAACACCTCTTACATGTCAATTTTTCCTGTATGCGAGACAGGAGGAGAGACAGGCACAGAGATAAAACTTTATTATAATAGCGGTTTGAGAAGGCTCCTCATACATCATCACTCCCTGAAAAAAAAAAAAAAACAGCCTCCCTCCTCTGAGCGTGTCTGTCTGTCTGAACCATTAGTCAGCCGGGTCCTGTGTTTGCTTAGCGGATACCCTGCCTCAAGATGAAAAGTTGGCCTGACATCTATGTCCAACGTTTTCCATCCATCCGTCCCGGAGAAGACACAGGCAGAGAGAGCGGGAGAAGAGCCTCCTACGCATCAGTGAGACTGATAAAAAGCAGAGCAGAACACACAGACAGCTCCCCTAAATCAAGAACCCAGAGAATGTGTGTGTGTGTTAGTGTGAGCCCGGGACTGTTTTGATTCAGTCAGGAACAACGCTGCGTGGCACAACACTTTGTGGGAGCTGCTCTGTGGTATTAAAACATATTTCAGTGACAGTGGAGTGGAGGAGAAGTGTGTGAACTGCTGAAATCTGCCAGTTATGAGCAGAAATATGATGAGAGACGAGTCGAGCTGTTCCTGTTACCGGTGATGAGGTCCTGATGATGGACTACAGTGAAACAGGACTTTTCTTTAGACTTGGGTCCTAAAAGATACCCCTTGAATATCACTTTGTTTTGCACATACAACAATTTTGTATAAATCATGTTACACATTAATTCATATATTTTACTGGGTTACTCACTGATATAAAAAAATATATATATCCAATAGAAGTCTGTCAGATATTTCAATCCATCAAAACCATTAATACTAAAGTTATGCCAACTTAAATAATTAACTTTCTCTTCTCATTTTGCCAAATCAAAGCAAAATTCAACAGTATTCAACCTCTGAAACGGGGGGGGGTTTAATTAGAAATATGCAAAGACAGTTTTTTGACACTTAGCCATTATTTCTACAGCAGGTCTTTGCCCCGCGTTTGCCTTAATTTAAAGCGTTTCAATGAAGTGTTCCGTGCAGGTTAGCATTGGTAGACTAGTGGCATGACGAGTTTTTGCTTTTAAAGGACTTAGAACTTGACTTGTCCTGAAGGACCTGGTACTTGACTTCGACCCAACACAAAGTAAACAGCTCTGACTACAGGTGTGTGTGTCCATTTTTGGTGTGTATTTCATGTAGAGGACTTGAAGGGGGTGGGGGGGGCAGAACCAGTTAAGCGTTCCAGCTTGCGGCTGTAGTGTGCAGGCATGCATCATGAGTGTAGGTATGCAAGTGCCTTATATGTCGCTGTGTGAGAGAGTCACTTGACAGAAGTTCATTGTGAGCGTGCTAAGTAAAGACACCGGGGCCCCTGTTCTACGGAGCCACTGCCAGTTCCATTGTCCCCCTGCCTCTGTGGATAAATTCATTTTGACAACCCTGCTAATTGGATAAAACCAGACTGGAGCCTCCTCCCCGAGCACTCACATTCCATCTGCTTTCTGGCATGAAGAGGACACACGGGAGGGGAGGGGGGGGGGGGATGAGGGTGGAGGTGGTGGAGTGGTGGCAGGATAGGAACTCCTTCTGAGGAGCTGAGCTGTTGAATATTTATCACCTCCCCAAAGTCCCCTCCCTCTCAGAGTTTTACGTCTTTTTACACCCCTCCTCCTCCTCCTCCTTCTTCTTGCCTCGGGGTTCTCCAAACACCACAAAGCCCCCCCCCCCTTTAGATAAACACATGCGGTGTCAAGTGTGAGGAGTGCCGGGGATTCAAATGCCCCCGCTCGGGCCTGCGGACCACAATGCCATTCTGCATAGCTGCCATGCGGGAGGCCGGTTGCCCTTGACGACGCTAACAGGCAGAACGCACCTTAATAGAGTGGAGAGTCATTGTAAAGCAGTGAGCCGGCGCACGGACAAAGACCCCGTGGACCCCTGGAGAAAGGGGAGACGCTACTCTGAAGGGCCAGGGGAAGAGCTGATGGGCCCCGCTCAATGACCAAGAGTGGGGGGGGGGGCTACATGACCAAGAGGTTTGAGAGTTTGAGGAGCAAGAGAGGGAGAGGAAGAGGAGGAGGGAGAGTTAGTGCCGTCATGGATTGATGTGAGATGGGTGAAGGGGGTTTAGGAGACGGGGGGGGGGGGGGGGGGTTGACTGAGAAAGCAGAACGGCTACTTAAATTAATAGAGAGGATGTGAACTGGCGGGCGAGCAGGAAGAGAGAGAGCAGGGCCTCGTCAATAAGAGGGTGTGTTTAAGAGAGCGTGTGTGAGAGCGCCGCTTAATGTCCCAGCATATTTTCCCCTCACTCCCTCAATCTGTTCGCCGGGCCGCTTGGTCTGGCCCAGGTTTAAGCACAGTGCAGGAGGGTGAGGAGGGTCAACAAACAACAACAGCCCTGGTTTACCAACAGACCTCCACACAGGGGGAGGGAAACAAGACGGCAACAAAACAGTTTTATACTAAGAATACCGTTGTAGTGACGATTTGAACTCATCGCTCAACTGAACTGCAAAACTCAAAATCAAACTGTCTACAGGGAAGAGGAAGAGAGGATTGTAAAGAATCTTTAAATCTTCCTCAATCTACTCAAAAGTAGGTGAAAGGCATTGCAGGAAGGTGTGTCAGGTTCCAGATGCTTTGACTGATGACTGCTCTGTGACTCTTGTTTGGTTGATCTGGGTTTTGAGCCTGTAACTTGTGCACTGTGATGCTGCCTGTCGGGACACTCACACCGGTTTTCTTTGGTTAAATTAAAAAAAATAAAAAATAAAAAAAAATCTTTATTTGCAAGGGCAGCTACCAAACACTTAAATGGATGAATTCTCTTGAACATAACCAATGCAATTTTCCGGATCATAAAGGTGACACCTTGAAGTTTTGTGTCCAGAAAATATTCCATCTCCGTCTTCAAGTGTTAATATTTTCATTATCAATAAATCCGACCTCATTTTTTAAAATGTTTTTGATCTGTCGGTGTGAACAACATTACATAGTAGTTGGTTGTAATGTTTTGCTCAACCAGCAGTCAGAAACATGAAATAGCAAAAGAAGCTAATTTTTAAGAAACTGAAAAACAGAAAGAAAAGGATTTCAACCAAAAACTTTTTTTGAAGGTTTACATTCTTCTCATGATATTCTTCTAATGAATGTATTGTCGGCTCAACCAGTTGTTTCAATGTGCAATGACTTCATACAGAAAAGTGTCATATGTTCATATTATAGAAGCTGAAGCCATCAAATGTGTGCTTGACCAATTATTTTCAAGCCATTTTTGGATCGCCAACAAATTTAACGTTGACAAAAAAAAATGTATGTATTGAACAGGTAGTTCATTGTTATAGTTCATCAAGTTATCAACATGATATTTCTTCATAGTCATGGCACGACTGGCATAGGGCAAGATCTGGTGAAGTGCTTTGTCAACTATTATTCTGGCACGTATCATCTACATATACTTGGAAAAGAAATAACAGATTGCAGAATGGACTACAGAACGTTGCATGATGGGCCTGTCTCCATTTCAAAGTACCATTGATAACACAGACTAAAGAGAAGAAGCTCTTTAGTTCTCAGTTGTTTTTCACAGATACAAAACCTTGGCAGGGGAAAAAGTCTTAAACCTTTTCCCAGACACAAGAGAACCTTCTGGAGTCTTATCTTGGCATGAAAACTCGAATCCAACAGGTGGAGAGGGGGCCAGTCCAAATCCTCCAATCCTCCACTCGAGACATCGCTCGTTCTCATGCCATAAAATTACACATCAAAGCATCTAAGCATCCCTAACGAGGTTGAGAATTCACCCCATCCTCCTCCTTCATAACACACACACACACACACACACACACACACACACACACGTTTCACAAGGTATTAACGAGCTATATGCTCCCCCCCCCCCTCCCTGATCTGACACTAACGAGCTACAGAGCGTCTCAAGGATTAACAAGAGCGATGTGGACAGGACGGGCGGGCAGAGGAGGGGGGCGTTCTAATCAATTAGGCACCGAAGCATTTGCATAATTTAGATAACGAAGCAGAATTAACCACGGAGAGCTAATTACTGCACCACGCTGAACACACACACACACACACACACACATTCCTCTGCCTGGTGAGGGATGCCAGCATGCACACCGAGGCCATGGGAACAGCAGAGGATCATCAGGTCTGTGTATAGAAGGACCTGACAGTCATGAAGGTGCCATCAGCCAATCAGATCAGAGGGGTGGATGGAGGGATGGAGGGATGGAGGGATAGGTGAAGAGAAAGGAGAAGAGAAAGAAAGTGAAGATGCAAATCAATATTAAAAGAAAGGAGAGGAGGTTGGAAATAAAAAAATGATGGGATGAAAAAAGAAGGAGAGTGTGTGTGAGAGAGAGAGAGAGAGAGAGAGAGAGGATATAGATGGATAAAAAAAGAAAACATGGATAGAGGGCTTGGTATAGTTTGACTTGACATTGCACCCACACATAGAGCACAACACATTAAAATCTTGCAGATGGATTGATGGGAAAAATCAATGAACTTACAGAAGGAAAGACAGAAAGATAAGGGGTGGAGGAAGAAGAGGAGAGGCAGGTTTATAGAGGAAAAAGAGGAGATAGGAGATGAAATTAGGGGGGGGGGAGAAAAGACTGGAGCAGAGGATGACAGTTGGAAAAAGTTGATGGAGAGAATTGATCAACTGGAAGGATGAAGGACAAATGTGAATGGATGGGAAGAGATAGTAGGATGCTCAGAGGGAGATGGATGATAGAGGGATGAGTGGGGGGACAGACGGAGAGTCAAACATGAGAGTTGGATTGGCTATGATGGATGCTGTCGTCAGCTTTTAAAACAAAAATAATGAAAATGACAGTCTAAACAAAAAACCCCCTTTTCAAACTATGAAAAGAGTTTTTAAGACATCCAAAACAGAACTAGGAAAGCTAACTAATACACATGCTTTCACAGCACTATTTAGAAAGACACACACAGTTACATATTTCATTTAGCCACAGCCATTCTTTCCCTCCCTGTGTCTTCTCCCCTCACACACACACAGACACACACTGGGTGACACATAAGCAAGCAATCACGCAAACTCCGATTACATGGTAAAAGTATACTCACAGAGGCACATAAATATGCAGACCTCAGGAAGTTTTTCCAACGCGCAACAAAAAAAAAAAACAGACTACCACTTATCTGCAGCCGGAGAGATAAACTGCATCCACGCCGCGGCACCCGTGCATGCTAATATAGACTTTCATCGCTGTACATACACGCAAGCCTGCTCTCCTTGTGTGTTCCTGCATCGTAGCGGGGAGGAGGAGGGAGGAGGGAGGAGAGAGAGAGAGAGAGAGAGAGAGGGGTAAAAAGGGGCCCCCAAACTTCTCTGGCAGCTCATGCATCAGAGTGAATGGAACCAATTATAAATCAAGAGCAATTTCTCCCCATTATTCAGCAGGAACCAGAAGAGGGAAAGAGAGAGAGAGAGAGAGAGAGAGAGAGAGAGAGAGAGAAAGGCCCTAGAAGTCTCAGTGGGAGACGAAGGAAGGAAGAGAAAAGCAGAGAGTGAAATATTATATGAAAAACAGAAACGAGGACGCATTAGGAAACTGAGATAAGGCAGAGAGGAGGGCGGATAGAGAGATGAGAGAATGGAGAAAGGCTGTAAAGTAGAAAGTTATGGGAAAAACACATGAGGAGGAATAAGAGAATGAAACTGGCGGGGGGGGGGGGGGGGCGCACAGGGCGCTCAAGATGGTGCAAGTGACTTTTGACTGCTAACTCCTAAAGCTGCTGTTCTGAAAGAGATTCTTAAGAGCAGAAACAGCTGGAGGAGGCTCATTTCAAAGAGTGTTAGACGCTGGATTTGTGTGTGTGTGTGTGTGTGTGTGTGTGTGTGTGTGTGTGTGTGTGTGTGTGTGTGTGTGTGTTTTTTTATGTGGAAAGCCGCCATTTGTCCTGTCACTCAAAGCCTCAGATGTGCGCTATATCTTCAAGAAAGGGGGGGGGGGGGCTCTAAAATATAAAATTAAACCTCACACACACACACACACACACACACACACGTACTTACACGCGATTTGGACAGAATACAGAAGAGGGCTGTCAATGGAAAATTCCAGTTGTGATAACCTCAGGGGCCCAATAACGAACTAATCTGGAGCCCGGTGATTTATTCTGTTGTATCATGTCTTCTCCTGCCAGTTTGACATTCTTCAATGATGACTTTCTTCTCTCTGGGGCAATACTTTAAATCTGATTATTGGTTAAAGCCCTGGAACACAAGCCAGATTCCTTTACGTTTTTGTCTTTCTGGCACTTTTATTGTTCCGTTCGCACACGCTCAAGACGGGAATACACCCTGCAGTTATTAACACAGTGTGTCAAAGACGTGGTGTGCACTTTAAAAAGCTATATTTAAAAATAAAAAATAAAAAACAAGCCGAAATGATGCAGCTTTTAAGTAAAGGGAATTTAATTCAGCCCCAGTCATGTCGCAATCTCCTGCCAGTGTGTGAATGATCTATTAGAGTGTCTGGGTTGCTTTTGGCACGTAATAACACCCCCTAATCTTTGTCCAAATATCTGCTTTGCACACACAGGGCTGTTTGTCTACACACACACTCACTGCTTTCTTACCCGAGTCTGGAGTTGATCAATGATCTTAACAGCGCTCGCACCGGCCTCACAATGTGTGTGTTTGTGTTTGTATGTAAGACAAAGAAAGAGAGAAAGTGTGGCCTGGGTAATGTTATTATCCAATCAAGGGCTTCTTAACTTTGACTTTAAGTAGTGGAACAATCTGCTCAGCTGGTTTAAAGGCTTTGGAAAGTCTCGATTAGGCTGCTAAGACAACAAATGCATGAATGATTATGTTAATGATACAGATACGATCTAGAAAGGCATCTAATAAAAAAAAATAAAAAAAAGATGTTCTGCACACACATCTCTATTTTTACTCCCTCGCCTCCTTTCAGTCCAATTAATCTTCATCCACTACTTCATAATCTCCCTCTGCTTGATGGCCGCCCATTTAATCAGCCTTTCCAGCCCTCTGTCAGAGCTTTCTCCTTCACTTTTCCCTCCTTGCATTCCTTTTTTCTCTCCAGTCCCCGCTCTCTGTGGTCTTGGCCGACGGGGAAGGATCAGGGGGACGGAGGTATGCAGCCCCAGGGGAGGGGCCGGGACCCTGGCCACCTGCCGCTCCAGGTGTCCCTCTCTGCTTATCCGATGTCTGGCCGGACACAGAAACCCTCCCAGGGGCATGAGGCCTGAGCCGGAGAACTCCAATCTGTCAGCGCTTCGGGACTAATGCACTGTATGTCAACGGGCCAATTACGTCCAGGGAAATTAAGAAGGCTTATTCGGCAATTTCACTAGTTTATGACAAAACCCCAGCTGAAGTTATAAAGTTAAAGAAGAAGAATAGCCCTTTTCATTTTCCCACACACTTCTCTTCTAATGCAGTAATCTTTAAATGGCCACGCAGGTGACGAGCAATACATTCCAGTGCAAAGAGATAATCCAGATTGGACAGGAACTATCACTCAAACGCACCTATATGTGCTGCAAGGGCCCTCCGTTTCTGCCTGCAGGCTGTTATGACTGCATTAGTGTACCCGCTGTCACAGAGATGAAAGCATGCCCTCAGGACGGAGTGTTTTCCCCCTCCATTGTCAATTAACACCAATGTTACACCCTTATAACAATGCTGCTTTTTTTTAAAGATCCACAGTCAAAACTTAAGGACTCAAAAAACTCAGTTCCAGCAGTCCTCCAGGAACACATGGAAGACTATAATCTTAAAATTGTCCCTTGGAATTGATCTCAAACTTAAAACTCTTTTTAACATCCAGATGTGAAAACACTGCAGCACTATGTCCTTACATACATACATCACACTTTCAATTTTAAAATATGAGCGAGAAAGCTCACTGCTCTTGGCTTCCAACCTAAATCCACACAGTAACTTTACTTTAACGGTTATTAACACACATGAAAAACTCAGGTCCTACACACTGGCTGAAAAACTACCCTCCTGCTTGCGGACAAATAGTGGAAAGCTGGAAGCTTTTGTCCACTCGACATGTCCGTTTGGCAGGTAACCAAGATCAATCAAATGTGATTTCAAGTTTAGATGCTCTGTAAAAGATCCAGACAGAAAAGGTGGCCCCTAATTTCTGACACCTATTGGACCCTGTCGTAAGTTTCCTCTATGCACGTATTGTGTTGATTTTAATGGACACCTTTAAGGTGTTTTTTTCCTCCTTTTCCAAGTTGCTGCAGCCTGAAAGAGTTTCATTCAACATTTTTCCTGTTTAAGAAAGTTATGAAATTATTATACTTGGAGAGGGACTCCGTGTGGACCTGTGGTATTCAATAAAACAGTTCAGATCTAGGCCACTTTAGTGCAGTCTTGCCCTGTAACTATTTAAAAATGTTCACATAAGAAGCCCAACAGTATCTTTGTTACACTCCCAAGAATTACATCTTTAAACTGCTTATGTGGCCGAAGAAAAAGTCTGACAAAATCCACAAATATTAAAGTTTTGATCAACAGGAAATTGACGGGTCAGTTGTTAACAAACATTTGGTATCTCTATCTGCTGTACTTTTGTATCTCTGTATTGAAGGGTGCTGATGTCCTACCAGACAAAATATGATTGTTACGGCCATAGAAAGCCCCCAATATTACATCCTAAATAAAAAGAAAGGTATGGAACTGTTTGAGGCATGTCTGAACAGTTAGGCTATGACTTGCTGCAGCTGCTTTCATTCTTCTGTGATATAAGCGTGAATGTACAAACGATTGGTTATGAACTCCCATTGTTTTTCTCCGGACTCCAAATCAGTAATCAAAGGAGGCCGAACAGTGTGAGAAACAAGCAGATAATCAGACTGGAATCAATTAGTCCAACTTTGATCCAGCCGCTTGCCAGAGATAATCAACAACAACAACAAACCCTGCGACCAAACAACAAGAGGCTCCTTCTTACTGAGACCAATTAATTCGCTTATAAGCTGTGCGCCTAATTGGAGGAGGCCAAGCCATTCGTTTCGACTTTTAATCCAAGTGACATTGATTCAGCGGGAACAATCGGGCCCTCTTGTCTGATGCCATGTCTGTCACTGGTTCCTCCATGCGAGGCAGCGGAGGCAGAATGTAATCCAAACAACAAAACGACACCTGGGGCTGGAAACTTGAGCCCCTGCGGCTGTTCTCGCAGGCACTCCTCCGTGTCCCTGAACACCCCTCCTATACTCAGTGAGTGACACCCCCGGACCAACAGCTCATTAGCCACACTGGGATTAAGACAAACATATTCTCATTAAAATCCGACCTGAATGAATGAGAGAAAGAAGAATACCTGCAGAGACTCTCCTGATGCTGCATTCCTCGCTGCTCCGAGCAGCTGTCACTTTATGGGAGGCTTTAATTAGGTTATTCTGACACCAGACTTTGGTGTGGGGGGGGGGGGGAGTGGGACTATAGAAATGCATAGTGTTGTTGTGGTTTTCTCTATAGGCTATCAAGACATACATTTACGCAAGCACTTTTACGCATCAACCCGATAAACATCATTTCTGATCTATTTTTCCCCAACTGTTCTTTTGAATGTCGTAAACACTGTTCCCCAGCCAGCCACTGTTTTGCTGCACTCCCTAGTGATAATACGGGGGTAAATCTGGCAGAGCTCACCATGTCTGTTTTCTGTTACCCTATAGCAGCGACTATAGGCTGCGGCCTTCAAGACGCAGACGACTTTACCCTCAAAAAAGAAACCTATGTCCAAAAACACAACGAGAAATCCATGCAACGTGTCACACAATGCTGGTACCTCCTAAAATACAAGTACTGTGTTGTGTGTTGTAAGCAGAAAATGAAGTAAAACTTGGGGAAATATGGACGCAGAGCTCATCCAATCAACAACAGGCTACGTCGCGAAAGCAAAGTTAACGTTACTTAAAAAGTGAAGTAAACCAACAGAGGCAACACACAAACATTCAACGAAATGCACGAAATGATGGATAAAGACAAGTTTGTTGGAGAGCTGCTGTGCGTGAACAAGCGAAAAGAGAAAACTAAACATACACGGCTATCTAAGTAGTAACCAGAATGAACTGGAAATCTAAAACAAAATTCTAACTTTTTGGGAATAAAAAGTGACTAGACGTTGTTTTCGTCTTTCAACAGGCTGCAAAACGCGCAGCAAACCTCCACAGTTGGGTAAAAAAGTAGTTTAAAAAGAGTAGTTACGGAGCGTAACACCGTAAAAACATAGACCGCATGATGGGATAAAACTTACCCAAACTGCTGTATTTGGTGCTCACACCTCGCTTAAGCCGACCGAGCTTCTCCTTGCCTCGCTTCTGCAGTGAGTTTAAGTCCCAAAAAACAACCGTTCTTACTTCACTTTTCCCTCTAAAGCCTCGCTGCACTAGTAATTTACTGCGATGCTACCGACATTTTCTTCGTCTCCCCAAGTTCTCACATTGAAAGGCCGTTTTTGGATGACTGAGCTCTCAAACAATTCTCCCTTTTGCGACGCCTTTTCGGGTCCTCCCACTTCCCAAGCAGGAGGAGGGATCTGAACAATAGGGACTGGCTCCCAAAATCCCAGAGCCGGGTAGGCCACTGCACCGCTTTTTCTCTAGACTACAGATCCCTACTCACGGCTAATGAGGACTTTCCAGAGTGTGTGCGTAAAACTACAACATATTCCACTGTTTAGGAAGTAGCCTATACGATGTCAAAAAAAAAGTCCTGCAAATTTGATTTCTTATAAACTACGGTGTCCCGTAGGAGAAGAGTGCGCCCCCTCCCCCTCCTCCTGCTCTGTTCCCCCTGATTTGGTATGCGTTGGTCCCCTCAGAGTTTGTATTGACCCCCGTCCATGGAGGCCTGCAGGCCCTCTAGTGCAGCTGTGCAGTGCTGTGCTGTGTTGTGTTGTTGTGAATTGAACGGGCTCAGTCAGGACTGTGTGGCACACACACACACACACACACACACACACACTCTTATACACGCTCTCATACCACAGTGATCACAGCTCAAGCCCCCCTATGTGCTCACTCTGGAATTCTCTTCTCCACTTCAATCAGCACACTTTGTAAGGTGGGGAGCCAGTCCTGTTCAGTTCATTAATAACTGACTATTCCCTGATCACAGGGGCTGATAGCAGGGGGCTGTTGGTGGGAAACAGGCCGGGTCTTCCCCTCTGAATGCAGGAACTCCCACCATGATGTTACCTGAGGGGTTATTGCTGCGTTCACTGACTAGCTGTGGCTTTTAATGACACCTGTTGCTCTTGTTCAGGTAAAAGTTCAGGACCAGACACTTTGGATTTTGATTGCTTTTTTTTTTTCAATCAATGACAGAGCATTACTAATATATCCACATGCCAGACTAAGCACGTCATAACCAGAAAGTTATTCTAGCTTCAAGATCTGCTCAAGGACTCATTAATTGTGGGTGTTTTCCAGTGTTGTTCTGCAGTTTGCCAGCAAATCCCTGCCAATGTTTTGGTGTTGTTGCTTCTGGGCGGGGGCTCTGTGTGTATGTAGCTCCCTCACTAGCGCCACCCAGCACTACACTGTAGAGTAGAAACAGAGAGAGAGAGAGAGAGAGAGAGAGAGAGAGAGAAAATGGGAACCCCAAAAACCGCTCCATGCCGCCCCTCCCCCCCTCTCTACCTCTCCACGCAGTGCTGGATGAATTAGCTCGGGACAAAAGGCTTTGTGGGCCGGCCATGAAAGGCCTATTAACCATACTGCATCCCCCAGAGGCCCTGCCCGCAGGACACCGCCTCCCAGAATGCCACTCTCTCAGCAGGCCGCAATCCCAGCATGCACCGCTTTCCTTCAGTGCTAACCCCTGTCACCCCAGAACCTCACCATGGAGCCCCACACAGATTGTCATGTAGATGATTATAAATGTTGTTATGAACGTAATAGGGAGTGAGAAGCGGAGTGGGGGGTGTCAGAGGTGTGTGTTAGTGTGGTGTGATTTGTGTGTTTTTCCAACAGAGATTCAGAGTAGGATGGAGTGAGAGCACAGGGCGCTTGGGTGTCAGGTGTGCGTTTATCCGGTGTGTCTCATTCCTGAAGGGTGTATTGTTCATCAATGAGTGTGTGTGTGTGTCTGTGTGTAGTGTATGAGGTGTTTTTTTTCTAAGAGTCTCAACCATGCAATGCAGTCTCCTCTACGACCTCCTCACTCCATTGTTTCGCTGTTCACCATGACAACGACCCACTCTCTCCTTCCCTCTCAGTATCCTGCTGACCTTAGCAGCTGTGTCACTTCCTCAGTGTGACAAAACCAGATTGAATCGCACACACACACTTGCGCTTTGTGTTGTATAAGAGGACTAAATCAGCACACTTTTACCCTTAAATTGATTGAAGCAGGACTGAAAAGAAATCTCTCTCTGATAGGTCATCAGCCCCTTCCCTGCGCCGTGAATTTTCCTGAATATTTCTGCCGCGTTCACACTTCGGCTCTACCTGAGTTTGTGCAGAAATTTTACTAGGGTGCTTGCAGGAAAAAAGTCAGGATGAGAGATTTGGGTGTTTGCAGTCACACAAAAAATAAATCTGGAGTGCGGTGCATGTGTGAAAGGGCCTTTGATAGTACGACTTGACCCGCTGACTGTGTTTTATCATCCCACTGATATCTGCCATCTCTAAGCACTCCGATCACCCAGTAGAATGGAAAACAAATCATGCTTAGTTTTTAAGGACTCAAAAAAAGACATGGACAATGTCTCATTGATTTTTGAAGAGGTGCTTTGAAGCCTAATGATGGCGGTGGCCATATTGGAAATGTTGACTAATGCTGTAATGCTGAAAGAGGTGGAGTTGAGGAGGGCCTTAAGCCTCCTTGGAAACAACTAGAATGTGACCACCTGTCAGTAAAGTAAGTAATGCCCCTAACCTACAAACTCGTGCAAAACTCGAAGCATTTAATACAAATAAATGAGTTATAAAAATAAATTCACTCCTTTAAGGTTTTTACAGGTTTTTAATGAAGCGATCTATAAAGCCCACCCCAGCTTGAAAAGCGGACTGTAAACCTGTTTATTATTGGTGGAAAATGAATTTTAATATTAGACCCACAGAGGATTTCATTTGCTTTTGGACCCAGCTCAGTAGGACTCTCTCTGAATCACCATTTTTTGCTTTGATTTTTCAACACTGGCAGATGCTGCTTAGTTAGCACACAGCCAAATTAATTAATTTGAACTTGAAGTCTCGCCTCTGACCAGGCAGATCGCCAATCAAAGTTTTTGAGTTGGCAATTGGGTTGACCAATCAGATTTCAGAGGGGTCAGGCCACCCCAGGCCAACCAACCATAGAATCAAGTTTTGACTGTGCGATTAGTTCAATATGTTTTATGGTCATTGTGGAGATTCATTGCCAGTGTGGACTGGAGGGATGATAGCAGTGGAAGTGTGGGAGTTTCAGGGTTCATCATAGTAACAGGAGCACTGTGTTGCCGGTCCCTGCAGAAACACCCTCTGGCTCACCTAACTGAGACATTCAAACAACAGGTGTTTCTATCCCAACCCAAGTGTCATTCTATTAGGCCTTACCATTCAGGACACATAATACCATTACAGAATCCGAATAAAAGATTTAATGAAGCATGGTGGGAGGTTGAGTCAGCAGCACAGTGGTAGCAGTTCTCCAGCTTGTTGTTTTCAAAGCACATTCACCCAAAAATAAATCATCACAAATGTCCGAGCTGTCCAACAACAGATTCAAGAAGGGACTGTGATTTTTTAAACTGGAGCTTCTTCTATGTCCAACTTTCTTTCCAGTCCATCTTAATAAAATCAAATGAAATGAAGTGTCAGAAGGAGCATATTGGGAAATGTCTCCATAGAGAACTAAATGATGGTGTTTTATGACCTTTGAACTACAGCTTTATGCACATGATTTATATAAAATCCATCTGAAAACATACATTAAACCATTCCTTTTTCTTAAGTAGCAGCGCAAGCCTAACAGTCAGCATTGTACGTAAAAGAACTTCGCTTTTGCAACTACAAGGGACAAGTTAAGAGCATTTAATTCATATGAATCATCAGATTTGGCTGTTTTCATTCTACATGCAGCTCACCCGAAAATCTTCAGGAAATTTTTAGGAGTGCAGTGCACAGTGGAAATCAACATTTAAGTATTTTAACCCTCGATTGAGTCGTCTGCGGATGATGCATGACATTTCTTCTTTACAGAGCGTTTGTTTTGATCCTGTAATCATTTGGACCATCGGTTTGTTAGATCAACAAATAACTTATTTTTAAGAAGTTCACATTTCCCAAGAGAAAAATAAGACCATTTTTGAAAATGCACTTTTACGGTACATTAGCATTTTTGTTGATAGTAAAAAGAAGACATTTATATACGATATTTTTGTGCACCAAAAAACTAAACTAACACTGTTAGCTTAGCATAATGACTAGCTACTGGGGGATACAACTAGCCTAGCCCTTCTGTATAATTACATTGGTTTTTATTCAAAAAAATGTTTGTTTTCTGTTTATTACTCAACACAGCAGGATTATCAACAAAAAAAAGTCTTCTAGTGAGTTTTTGTGTGTATTGCAAAAAAATAAATCTTGACTGTGCAAAATACAGCCATCAGATAGATGTGATGAAGAACAACAAAGTTTTAAAATGTACAAAACAAGACGCTCCTATTTGTTAGCACGTCTCAGGTTTATGGATGCACACACACGCTAAACTGTGCCTACGGCTCATATCAAGACACACAATGAAAATTCTCTGTAAAACTCAAGGAAGAGAGATTTATGGTGTCCTTCATCTTCAGAAGTCTTCCCTTCAAGCACTCACACTCAAAAAGAGGGAGCATCTTGTACTTAAGCTGTGCATTCTTGCCCGAGGAGCTTTTCATATCCGGAGATTTTATTGTTCTTTTCATTCGTACTGATGTAAAGCTCACTGTGTGTGTGTGTGTGTGTGTGTGTGTGTGTGTGTGTGTGTGTGTGTCAATGGGATATGGAGTGTAATAGGCTGTTATTGGTTCTCATTCCAGTGAGATTGTTCTGTTGAGACAGAGATCCAGCTCAGGTGGGGTTGGACCTCAGGGGGAAGGTGTGTGTGTCATGATGTTAAATGTGTGTGTTAGTGTGACCTCATAGCTCCACTGAGACTCTATGACTGTTTCATACTGCAGCGGAATTCTGAGCGGTGACGGCATCTGTTTGTTGAGATTCATTTGGTTTATTTTATTTACTCTGTTTACGTGTTTGCTTCAGATATTCAAAAACCTGATGTTTTTCCAGGATGTCAACATCCCCCGTCTTCACCGCTCAGAGCTGAAATCTGTAACTTTCCATTTCTGTTTTAATCCTGTTCCACTCATTACTTGTTTCCACTGTGCAAAGGTTTCTGATCCAATAATCATTTTTGCTCTCTCAGCAATTTCTATTTGGCATACTCGATGCTCCCCTTAGAAGCTCCTTTATTAAATCTGAAGCTGTATTTCAACAAGCTTTCTCAAAAATGTCTGAAGCATTCAATACAAAATGTGAAATGGTTGAATTCAAAGTGAACGCTTGAGCCTCAGGGTCCTTTGTCAGTGCAACTTGTAGCCTGAACATTATACTATAATCTATCATTTATTTTTATATCGGCTAACTGTATCATCTTCAGCATGTTATTATGTTGTCAAATGAATGCATGGAAATAAAATAGTGCACTAAAAGCCTGAAACTCCATGGACACTCCATGGTCAGTTTTAGGACCCCCTTGAAAAGGAGATGCTGCATCTATTGAGGCATTTACTTATAATCTAATGGTGACCCCAGGAAGAAAAGCTGAGCTCTAAAGTACAGCTAATGAGGACCCTAATAAATAAACAACTAAACTATAAAGCCCAACTATGTGCTTTAAATGCCATCTCAACATACAGTAACTTTTAAAAACAGTAACAGGTAAAGAAGTGGAGCTAAGCCTCCAGGCAAACAATTACAAAACACACCTGTCAGTCAGTTCAGCCACACCCCTAATTATGCAAATGTATGAATAACTGTTTGGCTTAAGAAAATCAAAACTGATGAGTAATGAAAAAATTCACCCGCAGTACAGTTTCTATTGATAAAAGATATAGAGACTATAACCATTTTTTTGTTTCTGTTTTGTTTGTTTACCAGACTGTAGACGTGTGAAGTGAGGCCGTTGAATGGGCATTTTAATATGGACTCTAAAGGGGATTCTTTGCAATTTGGAGCCAGCCTCAAGTGGACAATCAAGGAACTGCAGTTTTTGCAGTTGTGCATCTATTTCATTTTTCAAATTGGAAGTTACTGCCTGGTCCAACATCAAAAGGAATGTGTATGATATTAATTGTCTACTTCAACACCAAAAAAGTATTTTTAATTACGTTTCTGCTTGTGAGGAAATTATCTTTTTTTTTAAGGTTATTCTTTCCTCATTTCAACATTAGATAAGTATTGCTGATACATCCTCACTTAATATGGACTTATAGCCAATATAAGCTTTTGTCATATAGGTACATATTTCTCAACTTTGTTACTGAGTTTGGCATCAAAGTGAAAACCTTGTTTAATTGAACTCTATTCCTTTAAAAACAATGTTTCCCTTTTATTTAGTGTCTTAAATGAAACTGATTAGATGAAAAATGTGGGGTGGAATCAACCACATTTTTTGTCAGTAATTGTAAAAATGCTCAAACAAAAACTAGCAGCAACATGGAAGAAAATCATCTTATTGACTCAATCTGACCGACCTCCATCCATCTCCCTCGGCCCTCTCCACTTTCTTTTGCCTTATCAGAGCAGCCATGTTTCTACTAGTGCGGAGCAGTAAATATCCTTTGCTCTTTGGGGTACAAAGCCTGTGGAAAGTCTTAACAGTTGTGACTTTATATCACTATTAGACTGAAGTGTGAGTTTTGACTATAACTTGAACTGTGTCCAGATGTGGTAGACAGTCATAATTGGACCTGGAGCCGGTTAAATCCTAGCTCCACTCTGCTCGGCTCAGCGCAGCTCTCATATAGCTGCTTGGCTTGACTGTCCTTACTGCACTTCACATTTTACAAGTAAAACATTAATATCTGTGCCTACAGTTTGATGTTGTTACACATCTATCTTTTCTCTCGAGGGAATAGGATGAAGAACGGCCGACAGAAGAGTCACATGCTACCAAAGTTAACTTATAGGCACAAGTCGGTGCTGCTGAAAGCTCCTTAGGGTCAAACGAAAGCCGAGGTCAAGCTGTATATCAGAACACAGGGAGTGAAAGCCAGCAGACAGAGCTGTGGAGGGAAGAGAAAACATCCACACACAAAAAATGACATTCCACCTTTTATCAAGCACCTGGTTTTATCATCCGAACCCTCCCAGCATATGGTTTTATTTGGATCTGTCTCTCTATCACTCCCCCATCTTCTCTCCCCTTCTCATACTTTTCCCTCCTTCCTCCCATCATCCATCTTGGCTTTTTCTTCCCCTCCCTTATTTTGACTCACTTTCTCAAACTCCTCCACCCTCTGCCTCCTATCATCTATCTACCATCCCTCCCCTCTTTCCATCTCTCCCTCTCTGACTTCCTGCTTTTCACCCTGCCAGACGGTCATAATTAACGGGGAAAACGATAGTCCCCCTGGCCCTCGGGAGCCCTCTACACCGACTGCCCTGAGACTGACAGACAGACAGACTGTGTGTGTGTGTGTGTGTGTGTGTGTGTGTGTGTGTGCACTGTTTCCCCTCATACCTCCAGACTTTTGGCCTATGGTCTGCACTCAGCTCAATGCGTCTTTATGTTCAGTGTCAGCAGCGAAGCATGAGCTCAGCCCCTCCGAAAAACACAGCAAATGACTTACAGAGACTCCCGAACACAGGCTGCAAACACAGACCGGTCTGCTATCCAAGAGCAATAACACACACACACACACACACACACACACACACACACACACACACATAATATACTGTACAAGACGTTCACTGGCAGTATCTCTCATTATGACTAATTCTTACAGGAAAGCAGGAGGAAGTGAAAAAAAATTAGGGAGAAAAAGTTGTGTAATAAAGTTGTTTTAGACAGCGCCCTTCTCCTTTTAGCGATTGTGTCATGTCTGGGATGCAAAAACAAACAACAAAAAGGAAACAAACAATCAATATAACTCCACCTGTACATACATGTGCTTTACTGTGTGGGTTTCTGTGCCCTCTTGGCATGCCGCCACCTCCCTCCTCCTCCTCCTCCTCCTCCCTCCTCCTCCTCCCTCCTAGGCTACAGTGCTGGGAGGCAGATCCCAGATCAGAGACGAGCAGGGAGCTGATAAGGAGCTGCACTGATGCTATCTGTCAGTCACAGCCAGAGGGCGGGGCTAAAAGCCAAGAGGTCAGGACTCGCACAGTCCCTTGGCTCTCCCCTCCTTCCTTATCTAAACAAACTACTTCTTGACATGCTAGCTCTCTCTCACACACACACACACACACACACACACACACACGCACACACACACACACACACACACACACACACACACACACGCACACACACACACACAGGCAGGGTGCATAGGCGTTAGGCCTATTAATACTTCAAATTATGGCCTCATATAGGATTGTAATAAAAATCATTGCCACTTGTTGCACCTGTCTAAATCTGCAACAAGTGATTATTGTTATTATTAGTAATTTAACCAACATCCTTTAACTCTTACTCGTACTTAAGTAAAGCATTACTAAAGCAAAAGTCAACCTATACAAGTGCTCAATCACACGCACTGTAGCATAATAAAGCAAAAACACCCACTATCACCACAATCTGTGTTGTCTGCTCAACTAAAACTATGTTTTTCAGATACTGTTTTCATCCTCACAAACTCTCCACTCTCTGCTTGTGTATATGATTACATGTCAGTGTTCACCCCTGAGTGTTTGCAGGTATATGAAGAGTGTGCGTCTGTCTCTGTGGATGTGTGTGTGTGTGTGTGTGTCAGTCCAGCAGTGTAAATATTGTGTTGTGCTCTAGTAACAGCTCTTCCTCTGGCTCTGCAGTAGCTGCTCACTCGGTTGTTTATTTTCCTTCCTGACGGACGACTTCTTATCAAATAAGCAGACACTGCCTCCTCGCCTGCTGTCCAACCACGCGCTCCCACAGGATATTCCGCCCACTTTGTCCTCGGTCATCATGACTGACATCTCAAGGAACCGCTCACACTACTGCAAATAATCTCTGCAACATGTCTCAACTCTTACATTTATCAGAGGGGATGAGCTTTGATTTACAATGTGTGCTAACACAGAGCAGATGTGACAAATGACACAGTGTTTCCTTTCCCGTTGCTATGACAACCCCCTCAACGATGACAGAGATAAGGGCCAATGGTGGCTGCAACAATAGGGGCTTTTATGAGTCAATGTGGATCTGGAGAGTCACTCCAGACACTTGAATGAACACGTTTTCTAAAAAGGGCTTTTAAACAGCAAATTACGATCCTTCTGGTAACAGAGGTCAACATCTGTAGCAGCGTCTGTGGAGCGTCTGATCCTGTTAAATTATCTTCATCAGCAGAATTTTCTCGATTGTTGGATGTAAAAGATTTGACTTATATAGCCTACACTAATAAGCAATACAATTGGAGTATCTACCTTTAATAGAAAGGTTAGAAACACACACCTCATAAACTTTTGGTAAAGTTTTGAAACATGTATGAACTAAATTTACAGAACGAAGCCGCCATTCAGTTTGGAAGTAAATATTTCAACATCGAAAGAAAAAAATATGCTTCTTAAAGGGAATCCAAGTTTTTCCGCTGTAAGTTCTCATTATTGGCACGTCTGGGCCTGTGATAACTTTTGCAGTGCATGATCAGTGGTTTTTAAGCTATAGTGAAATAAAAACCTGATGATGTCATCAAGGCTAAGCATTGGTTTAGGTTTAGGGGCGTCATATTTTTTTATTAAACAAGAGCTACAAACTGGATTGGTGGAAGCTTTAATCAGACAGAGGAGGATCTAAAAACACATCTTCCAGGTTGCATTTACGGGAAGCATTCAGTGTTTTAAATCCAAATTTGAGGCTCATAGTCAAGATATTCTGAGGCGTGTTGGTCTTTTAAAAAACTCTTATTATATGCTCAAATGTAAGGAAGTTCAGAAATCATCTAAAGTCTTGAAAGGCTTTAAACTGAAGAAATAAACTAACACTGAATTTCTTTCTCTTAATTTTGCAGTGTGCCACTTTTTTGTGCCACTTTTTGTTTCAGTGTAATGTCACTGTACTGTAACATACGAGAACCACCCAAGAAGAACTTCTAGGAAACTTACCTGGCCAAGAAAACTAATTGCCTCTGTTTTTTCCCCTCTTTTCTTCAGGTAGAGTACATCCTAACTGAAACCACCTGGCCATTACGAGCCCGCTCCTCTCCTCAACCCTCCTCCCATATGTGTGTCAGAGTGTGTGTGTCATAGTGTGTGTGTGTGTGTGTGTGAGAGGAGTGTGAGAAACTGGTCCATGCATGGTCCTGATTACATGTTTATGTCCATATTTGTAAGTCTGCTGGAAGGCGTTAGCGTGTGTATGTGTGTGTCTGTGGTGCTGACGACAGAGTGTGTCTCCTTGTGTATGTGTGTGTGTGTGTGTGTGTGTGTGTGAGAGAGTGAAAGTGTGTACACTGTGAGTTGTAAGAGTAAATAAACGCAGTGCAGCAGGGACTCACGTGGCGGTATTATCAGAGCTCAGAGAAAAGACAAACTGTTTTTTTTCTCTCTGGTTTGATTCCTCCCCGCCCTCTGCTGCCTCTCTCTACGACCCACTGCAGCACACACACACACACACACACACACACACACACACACACACACACACACACACACACACCTTGCCCCCACTGCCCCAAATTCAACACATGGCTCCAATCACAGGATTATTTTTAGCACATAGGAATTCTAATCAGTTGTATTGTGATTGTTTTCAGTTTATGCACTCGGTCTGAGTATGTGAATAAAGTTTTCAGCTCCAGCTCGACAAACCGTCTAAGTCTGGGACGTATAAGTGTCCCAGAGGCAGATTCAGGATCTTTTGGGTCATTTTGGCCTCTTTTTTTTTTTTTTTTTAACTGATGCTTGATTGCAATCACATCCCGGCTGCCTTGTCGTGATTGGGGAATTCTTCAAAATGACCCAGATGCAAAGCCAACCTTCTGTGGAATCACTTACTTTGATGATCTCTGAAAAAAAGAAATCCACAAAATAAAGTTTGGTTTGGAAACCGCGGATCAAATACACACACACGAGGGCTTGTACGCTTGTACAGTATGCAAACTCACACACTCACAATTTGTGGTACACTGAGGCATTCTTTCTCCTTCCTTCTCTCTCTCTCTCTCTCTTCTCTCTCTCTCTCTCTTACACACACACTAACTTACACTCATTAATCTGGGCAGACTCAGGAAACCGCTCCAGCGAGCTGGCTGGAGGCCCTGGGAGGGGTGGCGGGGTTGAAGGGGTGGATAGGGGACGAGAAAGGGGGGGGGGGGATCAAAGCCAGGACGAGAGCAGCAGACTCGCTGAAAAGAAACAGCAGAAGAGGGAAGAAAGGAGAAAGGAAAGTTTGGAGACGGAAGAAAAGAGAAAGGAAAATTTCCTTTGCTCTTGAGCTTTGAGACTACAGGAAGGAGAGAGGATCAGAAACCCTTCGATTTAATGAACTGGGAGTGTGTGTGGGTGTGTGTGCATATGCGTGTCCATTCTACACTTTCAGGATGTCATGAGAGTGTGTGTGTGTGTGTGTGTGTGTGTGTGTGTGTGTGAAAAAAAAAGTCATGAATAACAAGTTCTGAGAGTGGAGAAATAAAATCTGCAGAGTATCTTTGAAAAAACGAACAAACCATTGAATAAAATCACGGCTGAACACACACCACACACACACATACTACTGTACACACGCACACGCACACATGCATTTCTCCCCTCAAAAAAAGCTCTGCAGGGAGGGTCGACAGTCCTTAAGAAAATATTCCCCAAAGCACTAATTAGAAAAACGATGGAGCTTGTTAATAGCTACCCTACCCTACCCCCCCCCACCATACACACACACATTCCCCCTCCACCTAAACTCCACCCTCACCCCACATCACCCCACTGGTCTTGCAGAAGAAGAAGAAAAAAAAATACACAAAAACAAAACAAAAAAGATTCTGGCAGGAGGAGAAGGAGCGTTCCTCTGGCAGGCCTGGGTCAAGGCCTATTTACCTACCGCAGCACTGCTCTCTTTCTCTCTTTCTCTCTCACTTACAGCACCAAGCACCTCCCTTCATTGCAGAAACCTGACCCTACATCTCGCATACGCACACACGGGAACACACATCCACACAAACCCACCAAGAAGTGGCACATGGTCATGGTTAAAACGTTTTTTTTTTTTTGGTTCCAAATGAAACCCAATCGCTCGTTGAGTTATTCCTCTCATTTCTGAATCTTCATTTCGGAAGATGTGAGAGAGGAGGAGAAGTCCCATTTCCCCCTCCTTCTTCTTGAATAATTCCCCCTCTATTGTCCCTGCTTTTTCGTCTCTCGTCCTGATTAAGTTGCGCAGTAAAAATACGAGCGAGAGTTAAACAGCCAGAGGATTTTCTTGAGGCTTTATTATTCATCGCTGGAGCCAGTTTAGGAAAATTGAGACAGAGGGAGAGGAACAATAGTGTAGATTTTCACACGGTAAAGTAGTTGAAAAATCGGAAAAGAAACACACACACACGTATATACACGCACAAACACACAAACGCTACGTAAAGTCAGTGCGACGAAAGTGTCCTCACACATGTCTCAATCAGAGCAAATGAGGTGGCAATTTCAGGGAATCAATTTGTTTTCTCTCCGCTCCCTTAGCTTTCTATCTGTTGCTGACATTTCCTCCCTCTGCCGTAGCCAACCCAACCGCCCATTACTACACCACACAGGCCCTTATTAAATGTATATATAGTCACGCTTCAGCCAGGACACACTTTCTCACACAAAAGCCCCAAAAAAGTGGCCAACACGGGGTCACTCAACAGATTCCTCTTATGAAAGAATACACAGAAGTTGAAGTTTGACCGAGATCCAAGATGGCCTTGGCCTGTGTCGGTGGATGAATATAGTCAAATCCAACATGCTTAAGTCGTGTTTCACATTGCCCCCCCCCCCCCCCCCCCCCCCCCCTCCTTCCCCAAAATGTGTGCCTCCCTGTCATGCTCCTCTCCAGCCCTCATTAGAAACATCTCACTTAGAGTAACGGTGTTATTTCAGTGTTTGTAGCTCGTTATGGGAGTGTTTTTCCTGCGGCGTGGACCTTGTCGTGTGTGTGTGTGTGTGTGTGTGTGTGTGTGAAAAGAAAGAGGGAAAGCAAAAAGAGGAGGGGGGCAAGAGAGGGTGGGCTTCTTAAACACGGGGTGAGAGCGTATGAGTGTGATTCCAGATGTGTTTTTTACAGCTCTGGCAAGGATGACAGGGCTGTAAAGAACCTCTCCTGGAGTAGCCTGGAGGGAAAGAGAGGGAGAAAGGGGGGGGGTTATGGGTAAAGCTTAAAGCTCGGCGGCTAAAAGCCCTGATGGATGAAGCCAGAGAGGAGTTAGGGGAACAGGAGAAAGGTTGGGGTATAGTGGTTCTCAGAGGTTTTGGGAGAAGTTAAGTACGGGACAGGGTTTGGGGCCTATAGGGGGTTGAAAAATAGGCAGTTAAGGGGGAGGTTGAAATATCTTTTCCTGGCAAAACAAAAGTCCCACTTTATTGGCTCAGGTGTGTAGTGGGAGAGTCTGGTAATGTATATCGGTGACAAGGGACATAACTCATTGTGTCATACAGCAAAAGAGGTGTGTATGTGTGTTTGTGTCCATTAAAGGGGAATGGGTGCAGGAGTGACAAAATATGAAAATGGAAAAAGAGAAACAAGAGAAAAAAGTAAACAGCCATGACGGAATAATAAAAAACTAAAAGCAAGTAAGCTGTAATGTTTATTCAGATTGTTGAAAATTTGGGAAAAACAGCGGTTTTTACCAAGCCTTGATGTTGGTAACTTGCTCATGGTTGTTTTTTTTTTTTTTTTGTATGGACGCACATGGATGTAGTCTCAATGATGTCACCCATTGGTTTCAGAAGAGGCATTATGAAACCCAGCAATGGCAGTCACCATATTGGAAAAACTGACACAAACGTACTTCTGGCTTCATAAGAAGCAAGCAAACAGGTGAAGCTGAGGCTGCCCACATTGATATTGTGGTTTTGGAAACATCAGCTTGCTACAAAATATGAAAACAAAACAAACAAAGCCGACAGTTAAACTTCAGTAACAGGATTTAGCTGAAGTAAAGCCTCCCAGCAAACAGCAACATCACATTGGCTTGTCTATCAAATCAAATATGCCCCTTATTTTGGAAATGGATGCATAACTCTTAGCCTTCACAATTAAAACCGTTGTGTTAGAAATAAGTTCAACCCTAAAGAAATGAGCTTTAGAGACACTTAACGTTGTTTTTGTACCAGGTTGTAAACATGTTTATTTGTGCTCTAAAAATGGCATTTTGCCCCCCTGCATTGGCTTTATTTTTTAATTGTCCCTTGGCCTTTAGCTAAAAAATAGCATGTATGTGTAACAAACAAACCAAGATCTGTGTGGATCAAAAAAACTAGACATAAAATGTTCACTTCTGAGCTCGTGGTCAAGAATTTAGCAAATACATTTAACTTTTTAATGAACTTTAAGACCTTATACCTCATAGGGCCAGAAATAGATACAGATAGAGAAACATAAAACCATATACAAAACATATTGAAGTCAGACTGTGAAAGAAAGCTACAACTAAGAGACCAGGAAACAACACAACAAGAGAGTTTGAAACTGTACCATGCAGGAGATATGATGTAGGAGTGTGTGTTCACATATGTCTGTGTGTGCACAGTGGGATCAAGCGCTGCGGGTCCTGCAGCTTGTTAGTCATGCTCGTTAATATGCGCCTTTTTTATGAGCTCTGTTCAAAGACTGACGTGGTGTTTCATCTCAACCTTACCTTCTCCTCGTAGACAGAGACAGAGGAGAGTAGGAGGAGGAGAAGTCAGGGGTCAGTGGAGGAGGAGAGGGGAAAGAAAAGAGGAGTGGGACTTGTAGATTAGTGTGTAGAATAGTTCACAAGTCATTGTAAAAAAAAAGTTTAGTTATTGTTTTCAGATTTCAGAAGAACCTCTTATTCAGTTTTTGCTCAGTATCGTATATATATATTATGTATGAGAACAGTTAGCTTAGCTTCGAATAAATGCATTCAGACCAAAAAACAAATCATTCATTAATTCATTCAAACAGGGGAAACAGCACCCACGGTTCAGACAGATGACTACACAAAAATACTGGTCCAAGAAATTCTCCAACACAACAACTTTCAAAAAGACAATTCTCATTCTTGAACTCAGTTTTCTTTCTTTTCTTTTTTTACGGATTGAATTAAAGACCTTTTTTGAAAAAGTGAGTTTAAGAGGTTTTGGATTCTGCCACCTTCAGATAGTTGTAAAGCAGTTTAATCCCCATTTCTAGTCTCTATGATAAACTAAGATAACAGCCATAACTTATTCAGGATGCCGTATGATATCAGATATTGAAAAACTTGAGATAAGAACTTGCTTAGGCCCTGAAATATAATGTTAAAGAGGCAGCAGCGGAGGAGGAGGATGTGGCTGTGAAAACACGCCATATTGTACCTTCACATACTGTGTGTGCGTGTGACCGCTCACTCGCCCTCTCCTCCCCTCCCTTGCAGTCCTCCACAGGCACGCCAGCACCTCCAGGTCCGGAGAGCAAGCCTTTCTGGGGGATCAGAAACAGATGTGCCTCCTGCCCCCTTCTCTTAACTTGCACAAAAACACACACGCTGGCTTGTACACACACATGCTGGCGGCAATTCAGAACCGGCACCAGGACCCAGCCGGAGTGACGGGGCAGCGTGGCCCTGAGCTTGACCCAGGCCCGCAGCCCCTCAGACAGGAAAGGGACGCAATTGGCTTCAGCTGTGACCCTCCGCCCCCTCTCTCCCGCCAGCACCCCCCCCCATCCCTTCTCATTAAGACAAACTGTTTTTTAAGGCAAAGCAGCTTTCACTACCACTAAAGCCAACACCCTGGAGCATGAAGAGGGGCGGCGGGGAGAGGGGAAAAGACGCAGGGAAAGTAAAGAACAAGAAACAAATAGAGCTGGAGCAACGGGGGTACTAAGGAGGTAATAAAAAAAAAAAAGAACAAAAGATCAAGGTAGAGGAAAAAGTTAGAGAAAGGGGGCAGAGTGCAAGAAAATCTGAAGCAGGGAGGGAAAAGTCAGGCATACATATCACTTGCAGCTGTTGTAGGCACACATTCCCAGAATCCATTGCAACTTGGAACAGATTTTCTAATGCGAAAGGGCGGTGTCATGGTTACATTAATATCAAACATCCAAAATAACAGCTCTGACTTGGAGAAAGAGGCACGGGGAGAGAGAGAAAGAAAGAGAGATGAAGTCAGCTAATAATAATGGCAATAAAATGAGAGAAGGCCTAATTATAAACAGCACTGAGACGTTTTTGTCTTGGAGAAAGACTTCTGAGTGTACAAACAACATATTTGTTTGTTTAGGGATGTACAGCAAAGACAGATGGAAAGAATTAGACTTCATTCACTTCCATTAAAAAAACGCTGTTTTTTATTCCGCTTGCCTCTGCTTTTGTCGTCCTCTCTAATCCATCAACCCCACCAAACTCCCCCGAAACACCCACATTTCTCTTCCAATTTTTCTTCATAAGAGCGAGTGTTGTTCAGACTCAGTGGAAACTGTGTGTATGTGTCTGTCAGGTCGTCTGTTCCAGGTCATAATGTCTGTAAAAAAAACTGCTGAAAACATTTGCATATATCATGTTTGGCAATCTGCAATGTCCAAAAAAAAAAAGTGAAACTAAAGAAAACAAACCACACAGAACTGCTTGTGTGTGAGTGTGTGTAAGTGAGAGTGGCAGGGCATGCTGAGGTAGATTAATACCGCTGCTCAGAGGGGGGTTCCTCTATTCAGGGCTGACTGATGTGCGTCCCAAATTGATTTATGAAAACGGCCCTTAATCAATTATGTGTGGAGAAAGAGGGAGAGAGAGAGAGAAAAGGATAGAGGAAGAAAGCGGGGATCTTAGGGGGGCTGAGTGGGAGTGGGAAATAAAGAGGATAGAGAGGATCAATCTGCAAAGGGGGGGGGGGGAGTGTGTGAATGATGCTGCTCTGCTAAGGAATGTGTGTAATGGTCGTCAGTTTATGCCACAGGTGTCCAACACGGTGGATGTGACCGAATGTCAGGGAGATACAAAGCACTGTGGCTGATCCTGATGTGAGAGGCCGTTTCTTTAGGCGACACGCTGAGCATGCTCTACCCATAGCATCGATAACATTTATAGAACAGGCAAAGGGCTTTTGACACAGTGTCATGGAGATAGATTGGTGTAGATTGTCCACACAGAGAGAGAGAGAGAGAGAGAGGGAGAAGTTGCTAAATCACACTTGTAAAGGAGAGTGAACGGAAGCCCTTAAGCATCCATAGATTTCATCTACTCCATTTTTCTCGTGATAATGAGTAATTCCAGGAGGTTTTCTCGATATCTCAACTTTCTTCTCTCTCGTTATTGCAGGATAACGACGCTGCTTTTCCTATTATAACAAGTTTCCTATTATAACAGAGTTGTTATATAATGCTCTTGAGTTGACAAAGTCCTCTTCTCGTAATAATGGGACAATTTTAAGGCAATCTAACAAAACAAAAGGCTGGTCAGTGTGATAGGCAAGACCACTGGGCTATATCTCATTCTGCCACCGCCCACAGAAGTGAGGTAAGTTAAGCCTATATACTGCGATAGCCTTTTTCACACATCCTGAACATTTTTAGAACATTTTAGGACAGGCTGCCCCTGAGGTTGTCCTGACTTGCCTTTACACCTTCTCAAAGTGGGAGACTTCCTCTGTCGGATGGGAGAGGGGGTGGTCAGTTTCTACCCTTATATCAAAAAAAGAGTAGAGAAGAACATACTGGTGAGCAGAAATGAGTACGAATAACTTCATTTACAACTGCAACACTCGCTCATGAGCTATGAATGTGATGTTAACGTCATCACCGAGCTTGCTGGCTGTGAATTAAATGAATACCTGTCGCATTCACCGTCACACATCAGCCTGCCGCTGTCATTACGCCTTGACACATTGCCGTTGATTCCGCAGTGTCGCAATATTGGCGTCCCACATTGCATTACGGCGTCGCTGAAGCATGAGAGAGCACAGGACAGAGGGAGCTGCACATACACACACAGACAAACATGCACCCACACACAGCGCTGCGTTCCCTGCCAATCCCGTCACTCACATTCGTAGCGAAGGAGAAATGTAAAGGGGACGTAAATATCGCGCCCTTGAAACGGCAGGAAAGATAGGGTGGAAAGATAGGGTGGAAAATCAGATGTTTGCGTTCACACATGCAGCTCAGTCTAAAATTTGGGGACATTTTCATGAGTTTTGTGTAGGGCTATGTGTGAAAATACTTTTGTGTTTGTTTTATACTTTTGCACATCTGGGGATAACAGGATAAATAGTTTGAGATCTTTAGGACACAACCTGAACTTTCTCTTCAAGGATAGATTGAGTAAATAATATGTATGGATGTTTGTGCATTTAGGGGTTCTGTAAGAATGTGTGCAGTAGTGTCGTGTAATTTTTGGTGTGATAATGGCGCAGGTTTTGGCCAGGGAGGGGGCAGTGGAGTAGAGAGAAGCTGCAGTTGTTTAAAAAGCCTTTCGCCTGCCTTGCCCATTGTGCCTGAGACAGGGGTGTGTAGGGGGGGAAGTGGGGGGTCACGCTGAGAGCTCGTTTCTCCTGCCTGTCAGAACTCTATCTGGGCTCCAGCCGGAACTAATCAACTCCAATAGGCCTCCCCATTACCCAGGGTGCAATGGGCCACGGGCTGGGGGCTGGCCGGTGGGAAACAGAAAGGAGGAGAACGAAGGGAGCCCCCCCCCCCCCCCACACACACACACACACACACCCTTCTTACACCACCACCAGTACCACCACTATCCCTACACACGCACACACTCTCCACACAACACTCCCACTGTTTCACACTAAAGCAATAATAAACACTTGCAATAATATTTTCACTGCAAGCAATAGCCTGCTTCAGATCAGAGCCTAACACAGCTGTGGAGTACACACAGAGGCACCCACTCACCCCCCACCCCACACACACACACACACACACACACACACACACACACACACACACACACACACACACACAGGAGACATTTTAAAGGCACTTATAGAGAGAAAGCAGCAGAAATTCCTCACAAAATAGCTTCTAAACATGATAAAATTATACATCAGCTTCTAAACAACTCCAATAAGAGTAAAAGTTATGAAACCATTAAGGTGCAGTGCAGTTTTGATACTGGTTTTATTGTGTTTCTAACATTTCATAGTTTTTGGAAAACTTGTGAGTCCAATAAAAGAAAGTTGAAAAATAGCTTTACATTCACTTGTGAGGAACTCAAGTAAAGCCACTGTAGCACTTAAATACTGCCCTCTAGTGGCATTATAACAATGCTGCAACATTTAAAAAGTGAGGGAAAGTGGAATTAGAGAAAATAAATTGTCTTTATGTTGTTAAATAATCTGCCAATCAAAAATCCGAAAATGATTTTGAAGTGCTGCTTGGCACATTACTCTGCAAAATTGAAGCAAGATATATTTTAAATAAATAGATACTGTATTGATCCAAAGGTAAATTCAATTAACTTCACTAACTTCCCTTAAAGTAATCTACATGTGATTTCAGGCCATGGGAAACTAGTGGGTCCAATGCTTAAATAAGGAATATGGACTAAAAATAAAACAATCAGGCCTTTTTTAAATAAACAAGTTATTTTTTTAGGTAGCTTTGTGTATCTAGAGCATCTGACAAGACAAAGCCAACACCAGTTTGGACCCTATCAAAAGCAGTAGTGAGCCAGTGTGTGCACAAACTTTAGTGTGTGTGTTTTTCTGAGTGACTTCATCCTCCTTCACTGAGGTGAAGTGGGGGCAGATTTAAATGAGTAAAGAAAACTACCTCCCCCTCCCCCCCAAGTCCCAGCTACACCCCTCATGTCATTGTGTGTATGTGTGTGTCTTCTGCCTGCTCTGATCTCATGTAGGCTATTTCAAAATTTGAAGAAAAAAAAAATCTAATCTTAGAGACAGTTTTCTCCCTCCTCTAAAATCTATATTGCATTATGTGCGTATGAGGAGTGACGAAGGTGCTCTAATGCTGAAGAGAGGCCCACATAAAGGTGGGGCAGTGAAGGGGGGAGTCACATGGGAACCTTCCTCAGGCCCTGCAGTAGGGAAGAGGGTATTGAGAGGCGCTGGGATGGGGTTAATCCCCATTCACCCCGTCCTTCACTCATCCAGGTCAGGCACAATAAGCCCCGCCTGCTACCCCCTGCGTCTCCTCAGTGACCTTTGACCACACGTTTATGGCTGCTGCCCCTGGCCCCTTTATGCCTCCATCTTATTATTATCTGCAATATTTACTCCTTTTGATTTCCCTGCTGGTCATTGTCACTGCCCACACAGCACTCCTGACTGGCTGAAAAACTCAAGTGCTCTCCTTCCTACTCCAGCATCACCCAAGACACATTAAAAGCCTCTGCAAACACTAACTGAAGTGGAAATGAGTCAGCTTACGACCACTTCTTGATGGCTTTTTGATTCCTGCTCAGAGAGGAGCAGTAGAAGAATGTGCCAAGTCAAAGAAAACTGTTACAGTGACCCCTTGTGGTCAGAAGCATCACATGTGCCATGGTGTTGTATGGTATACACTTCTCTCAAACTTTGCTCTGTGTGTAGCTGTAATTAAAAAAAAAAAAAGAACAAATGATCATTCATATGCAGATCCTTTACTCTGTCATCTCTTTTTAATGCATGTCCATGATCCGGTTTGTGTATTTGTGTGTATTCCTGGCCTCATGTGGCATGAATTTCCCCTCAGGGATAAAGAAAGTATGCCTTATTCAACCTTGACTGTGACATCGTTTTTATAAAACAAGCATGCAGTAGTTATCACTAAAGAAACAGATGACAATTTTTGCTTCACGAACTGAGCAAGTTCCACAACTCAACTAAAACTGTTCGCATGCAACCCATACATTCCCCTGCACACTTGCTACTCAGTGGATCAATTTTCCGGTAGCCTAATGAACATGTATCTGTACGTCTCAATGTATCATAAAAGTAGTGACATACGAGTCTGCTGTGTTATCCAGAGGTAACAGCAGGATCAAAAAAGGCAGACACAGGGGCACTGGTGGGGCAGTGGTTAGTGCGCGTGCCCCATGTATGGAGGCTGTGGTCCTCGAAGCAGGCGGCCCGGGTTCGAATCTGGCCTGTGGCTCCTTTCCCGCATGTCATTCCCCAATCTCTCTCTCCCTGATTTCAAGCTCTATCCACTGTCCTGTCTCTCCATAAAAGCCCAAAAATAAATCTTAAAAAAATTAAAAAAAATTAAAAAAAGGCAGACACTATGCTATGTTAACACCATGCTGATGCAGCTGCAGAGTAATATAGGCCTACATGCATGAAAAGTCACAGTGGTAGTCTATAGCACTCATAAAACTATCCTGGTGCTGGTAATACTGTTACTTGAAGAAATACACAATGTATCCAGAGTGCAGTTGCCTGACAGATCTGAATTAAATTGTTGTATGAAAAGCAAAGTCACACACTATCTCCTGTAGGTATTCTCACCGACTGTAACTGAAACCCATGAAAGCACTCCCGCTCGAGATATTTCTTAACTAAAAGGTTACATTTAGTAAAGTTCCAGTGGCAAGAAAAAACATGATTTTTAAGAGGCAGATATCTTGGGTAAAACCAGACTTGTGATGAACAGCCATCTACCGAAACTGCTTGAAAAATGGGATGGGGGGAGATGGGATAAGATGCAGGGAGAAGGATAGGGACAAACAGGGAAGGGGGGGGGGGGGGGGGGGGTTCCACAGCAGCAGCTGGCAGTCCCCAGGTATGGTCCCCACCAACAATCCTGTGGAACCTACGAGACATGAGAGCTCAGGAGCTCCCAATCTTTGGCCACTTGGGGGCATCAAAAATCAGGCTGTTGAAGCTCCAGTGAAGAGTTTTTAGCTGGTAATGAAAAAGACTTAAATTAATAATAATGCCACTTTATGAACTGCAAAAGCAAGCACGACCTTCAGCGACTAACCGATTATCATAACCTAGTTATTACTTGCGTTTTCCACTGCTAAGTTTCTCGATGAGTGCTTCATTGATTTGACTGTTAAAAGAAAGCAGGATGAGATTATTTATTCAAAGACACCACTAACACATGTATAGAACATAAAATAGCAAAGTGATTTAAGTCCACAGGGGTCACCATAATCATCATAAACAGAAAGTTCTTCAGAGGAGCTTTAAAACAAAACGGACACATTACGACTCCGGGATCATTAATTATATTGATATAGGCTATAACAGAAGCTGCAAAGTAGAAACACCTTGGTCCAAAAATACTCCATCACAAGTATCAGTAAGGCACCAACACACAAATTAGGATCTGCACATTTTAATTCTGTAATGCAGCAAAAGGGCACATAAAAGTCACAGTCTCTCTCCCCATCACAGAAGCATTCCCAATTTTTTTGTATGCATCAAAAAACAAGTAAAAAAGAATAAAGAAGAAAAGCATACTAAAGAAAACAAATACACCATACGGTGTTATAAAATACTTGGAGTACAACCAAAACAAAATATGTACTGCTTAGATAGATATCTCCCACAAAACTAGAACAAACGAACAAACATATTACACAAAGGATACCTATTTCTATATCATTAGCTTTTTATTAAATGCAGGGCATCGATAAAAGTGCATTAAAGTACGATTCATTACGCAATGGGCACACAAAAGTCACACACACGGACAGTGATGTGGTCTCTCTCCCCTGCAGCGAGTCGAATAATATGCACATGACCTGACAATGGAGGCCTCAGCTCCTCTATCAGACCTGTCTGTCCATCATCTTTGTTTAGTCTAGTAATGTGTAATGGAAGCCTGTTTCTCAATAGCATAGCTAGCCAAATGAAATAAGTTTAGCTAACCACAATAAAATAATATGTAACTTTACCACTTTTTGCATCTATTTATTAACCAGGCAGCCATCCTCACACTATAATTGCCTTTGGTTTGTATTACTATTTGGTCAAGTTTAACATTTTTGTGATCAATAATAAGGGAAAACTAGTGCTCCATTTACAGCCTTCTGTTGTACCTGTTTTTTAATTTACACAATAAAGGTAAAATAACCCCACCCTTATCAATATCACCTAGCTAATAAAAGAAAAAGGGTCTATTGTCAGTTTTATCTACATACTGTACCTGCAGGTCCTCATGCTTGATGTGTGAACCATTGATTTTCATAATTACAACACACAAGCTATGCAACCGGATATACTCAGTAGTATTGAGATGAATGTATATACTGTAGTTTAACCCATAATATTTACGATATCATAGTCACTGTTAACTAAACCATATTTGAACAGGTGAACCTGTGGAGAGTGCAGGATGATGCACAGAGAGGTGGAAAGTGTGTGCTGCAAGCAGCTTAACGCCGTATGTAAAGACAAATAGTTTCCTTATACAAAATGATCATTCAAAGTATGAATACACAAGATTAATACTGGATCGTCAGAACTGAAACACTTTCTAACACATACTCCAACAAGTTCAGAATAAATGTCTGGAGCTTCCAGAGGAGCCACACTGCATGACTCTTCATCCAGGCCTTGAGCCTGTCTGCCTGAACCCCTACTCCCTGCAGGATGCTCTGAACATTTATCAGACAGACCATGGACCGCTGGAGATGAAGGAGAGAGCTGTGTAAGTCTGAAAAAAACATTTTTATTCAGGAATGTCAAAATAACAGTTGTGTTAGTCAACTTGAATGCATTTCTTCAAAATAAGCTGAGACTTTTAGGAAACACAGAGTTGGTTTAGTGTTAGTTTAACTCAGTTTTGGTATTGTCAGGATCAATGCACAGCCAAACAATTAGAATGTAAAGTGTCTCTGAGCTATAAATAAAAAGCCTGCACTCATGTGGTGCCTACAGACAAATGTAAATAATCCAAAATAATGTTTTACATTCACAAACGTTCTAGACAGTACAAACACAAGTTAGTGAACATCCAAAAATGACTAGAGAATATACTCAGTAGAGAGCAGTCATCCACCAAGGGCAAACAAATCAGAAAAAAGCAAACAAAGAAAAGAAACATTTTCACAGATTTCAGGTACGCTGCAGGTTGATCTATCTTTCATCTTCTAGGGATCATGATGTGCTGTATAAGACAGACAAAATGAGAAAAGAAGACTATAAGACCACTTAACCCAAAATAAATCTTGATGAATATATAATCACATTACTTTTTTACGTTTGTCATTGTAGGCGTGCTCGCTACCTGGCATCCTTTGTTTCCAGGTGCTGGGGATACCTGGGAAAGCACAACCGGGTAGTGATACCTTCCTGCGTTGTTGTCCGTATCCACCAGGAGTACCCTGATGAAGAGGAAGAGTACACCGGTTTTAGGCCTCCAATTTAAATTATTTCCAAGTTAATGTATTGTTATGTTTGGACATGTGTTTTATATAAAGTTGTTTCATTTATTTAATAAACTTTTAAAACGTTCCTCCATTCCCTCTCTTTCTGTACAAATCCATTCCCACACATGTATGTTACTAACTTGGCTTCCTCCCATCCTCATAGTTCTGGGTTCTCTAGTTCAGGGATTCCCAAACTTTTCAGGTTGTGACCCCCAAAATAAGGGTGACAGAAACTGGGGACCCCCCACTGTTCTTTAAGGTGGTTAGTTAGGTATATAACGTAGCGACAGCCACGCACACACTAATAAACCTATCCAAAAACTAGTAACACAAAATAATACAACAGCCTAAAAGAATTAAAAATTTCATTTCACTTCATGATACTGTCTTATATGACATTGGACTACTTTTTGTATATTTACAAAAATGGTAAAAAGATATATTTATGCACTTTTAATTTTTTATGGAAGGCATCTCGCGACCCCCCTCTTGGTGGCTGGCGACCCACCTTGGGGTCCCGACCCCCACTTTGGGAACCACTGCTCTAGTTGGTGTCCTCTCCCCTCCTCTCACTCTCAGCAGGTGTTATCAGGGCTGTGGAGTCTTGAGTAAGAGACACTCGTGTAGAGGAACTTCTGGGTTACAGAGAGGAATGTTCCTTTAACAAACGTGTCAGCTTCACAGAGTCTGGAGCAGGTGGGGCAGATTTTAAAAAGCTCCAGGAGGCGGTCCTCATACACCAAGTACTTCACCGTGTCCTGCACTGCCTTGGCTGGTGCTCTGTTGAGAAAGAAAATAAAAGACAACAAAGTAGTTGTCACAAAGTGCTAATATGTTACGTTCATACTTCAATTACATAGCAGACAAATTTCAGTCATGACAGGCAAATTAAAAAATTATGAGGAATAAATTAACCCATTAGTTATTTTTTTCAATATCTACAAATATCTAACAAACAAAGTGAACTGACTGTTCAGTGATGGTGTCAACAAGTTCAGAAATACTGGGGAGGTAGGTGGTGTCATCAGGATCTGCAAAATTGTAACTCCAAGAGAGGGCGTTTTGTAGGTGGGCTGTCAGGTGACGCAGTTTTCCACTTGAGTGGAGTAGATGAGAAGAGCGGAAGAACTTGGGATGCTGTGCTTCCCACAGCAACGCTCCTGTTGGCCGCTGTAGCTTGAAAACCTGGAGAATACATGTGCAAATAACAATACAATTGTTTGTGTGCACTGTATACAGAGTTGCAGCTATGAAGTTAGAAAATAAATCTTAAATTTTTTAGCTGCACTTTGACCATCAATGTTGCAAGATTTTGTACAGCCCGTATGGTCTTCTCTCTTGCATGAAAACATTAGTAAACTGTATGTCAGTAAAATGTGTAAAATATTTACACAATTTTTTTTTTACGTTTTTACCACAGCAGTAACATCAGCATGGTGCTCATAAAATAACTGTGACAGACTCAACATGATGAATATTACAGATACTTTCTTCCTATGTGTTGTACTCATTCAAATCTCTGAAGAATATAATTTAAGCAGTGTTTTCTTTGATGTACATATAGTGCATATCTAGAAAGTTTGCCTTAACGTCATAGACATTCAGAAAGAACAAATAAGACCTTTATATCTCAACATACCTGTAGTTTTTCTGTTGCCTAGTGTTCTCCAAGACAATTGTGTGGCCCCTGTCCTCTTGCCCACAGAGAGGTCTGTCCTCTCTGGTGACTTTCTGTATGTTGTCTCACTGGCACCTTGTCTCTCTTGTTGTTGGAGGAGACTATGTGAAAACAGATAATAGTTTAATTTGCTTGCTAATGAAATATACTGTTACTGATAATACTGACACGTATAATAATCTCTAAACTGCAGTAAAATAACGTGCAGTACTCGGTCAGAGAAACGCGTAAAGGCGGTCAGAGAAACGCGTAAAGGCGGTCAGGGACGTGCGTAAAGGCAGCCAGACACCGGTGCGGTGGCGGTCGCAGACGCGCCGTTTCAAGCCGTCTTTGTCTGGTTATTTAGACACAGAAGGCATCATTTACAACATCAACAATAGCCGTGCTACTAGCGGAGATTTAGAAAAAAAACCCGGCTGTTGCAGCGCGGTCATTTATGTAGATCTTCCCCCAAAATAACCTGTTGATATGACCGATTATTATTATTATCTTACACACAGATGAAAGTTCTCTATCGTATTTGATTGGAGCTGGATGCTAACTTTAATCTTAAACCACATATTCCCTCTCTCTCTCCCAACAAAGAAATGTGAGGCATCCCTTCACCTAATAATCATAAACTTGACCACATTAGATATGGAAATCATGTTAGGCTACACAATAAAATCACGTTATATTATTTCACTTGCCAACAAAAACTTTGATATAGATTAACTATTAACATGCAGCAAAAAAGGGAAACTTACACTCACATGCAGGCATCCACTGTCCGTGAAGGAGCCAGGTGTCTCCGAGGCGGGCAGGTGACAGTCAGGGGGGAGAGACAGACGTTTCGGGACCACTAACCAGCCAAACGCGGTTAACCAAAAACCCCATTAGTCTCTGGTGAAAGTTGACAAAACCATCGGGGAAAAGTGGGCACTGCAGAGGCGGGTGATATTAGTGAACACCAGCTCTCAATCGTGGTACCGCTTCACAAAGTTAATCCACCTGTTCTTCATCTCTTCATCTTATTATGTTCATCTCAACATATTTAGCGTGCTTGGAGATGTATTGCTGATTTCACTTTACAGGGACTTTAAGGAGTCAAACATTTGCATGTGAGGAAAGTTTAGAAAAACACAGATCAATCTGCAAAGGAGAGACGTAACACAGCTACAGTACTTGATATAACACGTTTTAATAGCTGCCTTTATATGCTTCTAAATTAACTCTGAACAAATTCAATCCTAAGCAAAAAATGTCTCGAGAAAATTTTCACGCAGCTTGTTCACAAATATTTGAGGATTCATGTCGCCTCAAAGTGCCAGAGTTGATAGAAACTGTTGATCCTCAGAGCCTTGTGTTGTCTTGATTTGGTTGTGGTGTCTTGATTTGGTTGTGGCGTCTTGATTTAGTTGTGGTGTCTTGATTTGGTTGTGGCGTCTTGATTTAGTTGTGGTGTCTTGATTTAGTTGTGGTGTCTTGCTTTGGTTATTTTGTCTTGATTTAGTTGTGGTGTCTTGATTTGGTTGTGGTGTCTTGATTTGGTTGTGGTGTCTTGATTTGGTTGTGGTGTCTTGATTTAGTTGTGGTGTCTTGATTTAGTTGTGGTGTCTTGATTTAGTTGTGGTGTCTTGCTTTGGTTATTTTGTCTTGATTTAGTTGTGGTGTCTTGATTTGGTTGTGGTGTCTTGATTTAGTTGTGGTGTCTTGCTTTGGTTATTTTGTCTTGATTTAGTTGTGGTGTCTTGATTTAGTTGTGTTGTCTTGATTTGGTTATTTTGTCTTGATTTGGTTGTGGTGTCTTGCTTTGGTTATTTTGTCTTGATTTGGTTGTGGTGTCTTGCTTTGGTTATTTTGTCTTGATTTAGTTGTGGTGTCTTGATTTGGTTGTGGTGTCTTGATTTGGTTATTTTGTCTTGATTTAGTTGTGGTGTCTTGCTTTGGTTATTTTGTCTTGATTTTGTTATGGTGTCTTGATTTGGTTATTTTGTCTTGATTTTGTTATGGTGTCTTGATTTGACATGGTTGTGTTATTTTTGTTTGGTTGGTTGACTTTGTTGATGGTTATTTTCTGCAGCAATTGTTTTCTTAAGAGGTCAAACTTTGTCCTCAGGGGATGCTTAGTGTGACACAAAGGATTTTAGTTGCAAGGTGTTGAAATCATCCTTTGTAATTAGCATTTAAAATCAAATGTCATTATATATAATGAGGTAAAATAAGTGTATAAAGAAGTTTCTTATAAACATGTTTGCATGATTGTTATCCTAATTCACCTCACACACATTTACGCCATCAATTGTTTTGTATCCCAGCTCCATTGGTTGCCTGATAAATCATTCAACAAAAATAGCTTTTTTTAAACTTAATCATACTTATTATAAAAACTATCCCTTCATCCAGTGTATCCGCTGAAGTAACTAGGGTTCATCATAAAAGCAGGAGATATGGTGACTACATACCATCTTTATATGACTGAAATACATTAAAAAAAACTACAACAGGCTGTATGGCTGATATACAAATAGACTATATGAAGTATATTTAATTTCTAAGAACTCAAGGTTATATATATCAATACTGTTTTTTAGTTCATTAATATTTCACAACTGATGGCAAGACAATGCTTTAATTTTTTAGAATGAAATAGAAACAATGTCATAGGCGACAATATTGTTGAAAGCAGCGGGTTGACTCTGAGTGTCATCATATAAATCATACGTGAGATAGAAAATATGAGACAAAATGTAATAGGAATAACTATAAAATGTTTAATTATATATATATTACAGAATACAATTATATTGTGTCTTGTTGTTAAGTCTTAATCTATTGTATGTGGCCACCTCCTCCCACATACACATCCATAGGGCCCCATTGTACCAGGTCGCCCTGAAATCCTGGCTGCACTAGTTTCCTGTTAGGGGCTGGTGACAGCATAGGGTCAAGTGAAAAGTAAAATAACTTGCTTTTATGTTGAGATAACAGTCTAAAGAAGATACAAATGACATATTTTAATGTTTGGTGTACTTACTTAAAAAATGACAGACTTTGATATACATACCTTTTGAATTTTTGTTTCAATTTTCAATTTCCGCCTAAACTACATGTGTGTTTAAGTGTGAAAATTTCAAAAATTGAAAATGGTATTGATAAAAACTTTGCATAATTGAAACTAATAACTATCTGTGAACATCCTGTCCAAATTTGGTAAAATTCTGTCCCTTTTGGAGAAGCCCTAATTTGACCTATTTTCGTTTTCTGGTAAGATGCATAAAACATCCAAAAAAAGTTATTTTGCAGTAAAATATTTTTATACAACCATCCGTTTCCTAAACTAGACATGTTCAAGTTATGAAAAAATATGGTTGTGCTTTGTTCTACCTCGGGTAGGGGTATCTCGAAAATTAGAAAAAGACATTGGAGGAAAGAGATACTTACATAAGTAAGTCTAGAAGAGGAGGCAATAGCTTTAAGTGATGGGAATAAGCGTATCATTGATGAGATGGCACATTGTGATTCAATGAATCGCAATTGTGATTCAATGAATCGCAATGTTAGGGAAGAAGTGACTGAAGTTAAGGGTCAACTACGACAAGCGCAGGAAGTCAACAGGATCAATCAGTTGACCTTAGAGGAAAGAGACACTTGATAAAATGTCTATAAGAGGAGAAGTTAGCTTTAAGTCAGGAGATGAACGATGAGATTGCACACCATGAATCTAGAGATGAAAATCTAGAGATAAGACAACTCAGGCAGAGATCCAAACGTTGAAGCAGAAAATGTATGTTCTTCAGACAAATGAAGAATTTCTGACCGAGAAAAATAAGCACCTTGTAAATGAGCGGGATCGATTTGAGTCTCTGACAAAGGCACAAAAAGTGGACCGTGCAGAATCTTTCAATGGAACAAATCAGGCAAAGATACAAAATCTGAAGCAGGCATTGTCTGTTCTTCGGAAAGCAGGAGAACTTCTTAACGACAACAATGATATCCTTGAAAATGAGCGAAAATAGAAATACTTCACAACTTGAGTGTGACATGGCTTTTATACAACAGTTATAAGGGGCATGGAGTAGTTATTACTAAAGAAACAACAGATTATTTTGCTTCACCAACTGAGCAAGTTTCACAACTCCCAAAGACCCAAACATTCACCTGCACCCTTGCTACTCAGTGGATCAGTTTTCCTGTATTGAACATGTATCAGTTTAGAAAACAGCAGGATCAAAAAAGGCAGACACTATTCGATGTTAACTGAGAGGATTCAGAACACCATGCTGAGGCAGCCGCAGAGTAATATAGACCTAAATGCATGAAAAGTCACGGCGATGTTTTGTAGTCTATATCAGCACTAATAAATCTATCCTAGACTCTTATTAAACTGATGCATAGTTGAAAAATACATACAGATAAATGTGCCAAATACAAAAGGAGCTGTTACTTGAAGAAATACATAATGTAGCCAGTGGCCAGAGTGCAGTTGCCTGACAGATCCGAATTAAATTGTTGTATGAAAAGAAAAATCACACACTATCTCCTGCACAAACTGTGTTGATATTCAGTACAAAAGCCCCCCCACTCAAGATATTACTTAACTTATTATATAAACCAGAAGTAATTTAATCTTTGGCCACTTGGGGGCATCAAAAATCAGGCTGATAAAGCTCCAGTGAAGAGCTCTTTTGCTAGTTGTGAAAAAGACTGAAATTAATGTTAATGCCCCTTTATGAACTGCAAAAGCACCCTGTCTGTCAGCAACTAACTGTTTGTTCTTTATGAATAGTTAATAGTTATTACTAATGTCTGAAACTGATGCTGTGTTATATTGATATACAGATGCAAAGTAGAAATACCATGGTCCAAAAATAATCCATTACAAGTGCATTCAAAATAGAAGCCCACTCAAGTAAAATTACAGAAGTATAAAAAGCTAAATGTACAACAAAGTGTCATAAATTATAGTCATTATGCTGGACTGCTCCTCTCTGTTGTATTACACAGTGTCATATAATCTAGTTTTTTAAAGCAATACCTGTATGAGCAATTTACTGTTGTACCATGAATGTGGAACCAATAAGAGGCTGCTAAACCACTGGATATAGAGCATTGTACTGCATTATGTTAGGCCTATATAACCTGGTCACATATTTTTATAAGCTTAACAATTGTGTTTTGCCAAAACCCAAATCCCCCTTATGGTTTTGATTCTACATTTAAGTGTCACTGCACATGTGAATGCAATGCAATGCCCAAGCATGGTTTGGGGTTATTTTATGTAGACTATTCCTTGAACAGATTTTAATAGCAAAACTTAACTGTCCCAATTTGCCTATTGTCCCATTTAACCAGTACTGACCCTATTATGAATGATAAAGATTCAACGCATGCTTTCTGATATCATATTGCAATTTAACTTGTTATAGGTTTAGAAGTATGTTTTAGACAGCTTTAACCATGTCATGTCACATGTCGGACTAACGTGTGTAAGGCATAGGTGTAAGGTCATTTTTTTCATATTCAGAAAAATGGCTGATTAATCACTTGTTTGTTTTCTTTTGAATGAAGCATAGCGCTGAACAGTCACGTGTATAGCACACGTGACCATGGCAGCGTCACTGTTTAAAAATGTAAACACTCTATGACGCGTGCAATATCATGACGTCACAGGAGCGTTGGATGCCTTTGATCTCTGGATCGTTTATAAAGCTGTTTCAAATTATCCGAAGGGGTCAAAACATTTGGATGCGAGGAAACACAGATCAATCTGCAAAGGAGAGCGGTAACACAGCTACTTGATATAACAATTTTAATAACTACATTTATATGCTTCTAAATTAACTCTGAACAAATTTCAATCCTAAGCAAAAATGTCTCGAGAAAATTTTCACGCAGCTTGTTCACAAATATTTGAGGATTCAAGTCGGCTCGGAGTGCCAGAGTTGATAGAAATTGTTGATCCTCAGAGCCTTCAGGTGCACATTCATGTAGCTCAGTCACAGTTAAAGGAGCATCAGTATAATGATGCTTGGGTGATGTACAACTCGGTATTGAATGGGTATATGAGCTGGGAGCAGTCAATGGTCAGGGCGCTAGAGTTGGAGTTAGAAGGAGCAAGGGCCAAGGAGACTAACCTTACAAAACAAGTGAAAAAACGTGAAAAACAGCTTTTTACAGTGTGCCAGAAGATGAGTGAGCAAAACTCAAAATGGGAAATTAGAATAGAAAGATTAGGTAATTTAATGAATGAAACAAACATGATGGAGGCGTCATTTCCATCAGAGATAGAGGCACTGACGTTAAAGTTAGAAGATTCAAAGGCCAATGAGGCCAACCTAACAGAACAAGTGTCAAGTTACCATTCACAGCAGGAAAAACACCATGAGGAGTTTAACAGGCTGAAATCAGAATTAGAGATCACGGTTGATCTAGTTAAGACTCAGGACAACAGAATCAGTCGGGAGGCGTCACTTCAATCAGAGGTAATGGCTCTATTGTTGGAGCTACAAAATGTGAAGACAGAGAATAGCAAGTTTCAGATGTTGGTTGGTGAAACCACAGAGATACAGGAAGATGTGTTGCAGGTCTCAAATCCTCTGCCTGAAGGGGAAAGTGTCGAGGAGAAAAATATTGCTTACACTGAGAAGCTGGAAGAGGAGAAGCTGGTGTTGAGAGAAGAGACTGATGAACAAACAAACAAAGCAGAAACTGAACGGCTGACCGGAGAATTGCAGAATCTCAAAGACACTGAGAGGACTCTAACTGAGGAGAATCAAAATCTAATGGCCAGCGTCAGCCATCTTGAGAAATACCAAGCAGAGGTTCAACAGCTTACAGAAGAATTTGAGAGTCTTAAGGACAATAGGAAGACTCTTAGTGAGGAGAATCAAAATCTAATGATGGAAGTCAACAGAAATAGTGACATTACACAGAAACTGAAGCAGGTGGAATCTTTGGATGAGACAAGTCAGGCAGAGATCCAAACGTTGAAGCAGAAAATACATGTTCTTCAGACAAATGAAGAATTTCTGACCGAGAAAAATAAGCACCTTGTAAATGAGCGGGATCGATTTGAGTCTCTGACAAAGGCACAAAAAGAGAATTATAAAAACCTGAGGCCAGATAATCGATATCTTCAGAACCAACTTGAGAACGCTAAGCTGACTATCTTCAACAAGAATAAGCTGTTAGAAAAGCAAACAATGGAAATAGGTAGTAAGCAGCAAACAATAGAGAGGCTTTACTTTGAGTTAGGAGATTTTAGGGACAAGGAGACCAGGCTACAGGAGTCAGTCTGTGTAAACACAGAGATAAAGAAGGAACTGGACCGGGTCTCAAATCTTTTGTCTGACGAAAAAAAGACATTGGAGGAAAGAGAAACTTCCATAAAAACTCTAGAAGAGGAGAAGTTATTTTTAAGTGAGGAGGGTAAATGTATGAAGGAAGAGCTTGAAGGACTCAATGAACAGGTTCATTCACTTGAGGATCAACTGCGAGAAGCACAGGAAGTCAACAGGAATAATGATCTGATGACTTTGGAGGAAAGAGACGCCTTTATAAAAAGTCAGGTACAGGAGAAGTTAGCTTTTATTGAGGAGAAAAAACATATGAACGATGAGCTTAAACACCGTGAATCTATTAATGAAAGTCTTGCTAAAGAAGTGCAGGAACTCAAGTGTATGCTAGGAGAAGCGCAGGAAGTCTATAGAAAAAATGAGTTGACTTTGGAGGAAAGAGAAACTTCCATAAAAACTCTAGAAGAGGAGAAGTTATTTTTCAGTGAGGAGGGTAAATGTATGAAGGACTCAAATCTTTTGTCTGATGAAAAAAAGACATTGGAGGAAAGAGACACTTACATAAGAAGTCTGGAAGAGGAGAAGTTTGCTTTAACTCAGGAGAATCAACATATGAATGATGAGATTGCAAATCATGGATCTATCATTCAAAATCTTAGGGAGGAAGTGCAGCAACTCAAGTGTCATCTACGAGAAGTGCAAGAAGTCTATAGGACTAATGAGCTGACTTTGGAGGAAAAAGACACCTTAATAAGAAATCAGGAACAGGAAGGGTTAGCTTTTATTGAGGAGAAAAAATGTATGAACGATGAGCTAAAACACCATGAATCTATTAATGATAATATTAGTAAAGAGGTCCAGGAACTCAAGTGTATGCTAGGAGAAGTGCAGGAAGTCTATAGAAAAAATGAGTTGACTTTGGAGGAAAGAGAAACTTCCATAAAAACTCTAGAAGAGGAGAAGTTATTTATAAGTGAGAAGGGTAAATGTATGAAGGAAGAGCTTGAAGGACTCAATGAACAGGTTCATTCACTTGAGGATCAACTGCGAGAAGCACAGGAAGTCAACAGGAATAATGACCTGATGACTTTGGAGGTAAGAGACACCTTTATAAAAAGTCAGGAACAGGAGATCGCTTTAATTGAGGACAATAATCGTATGATTGATGAGCTTAAACACCATGAATCTATTCATCAAAGTCTTACTAAAGAAGTGCAGGAACTCAGGTTTCTACTAGAAGCGCAGGAAGTCAACAGGAAAAATTACCTGATGACTTTGGAGGAAAGAGACGCCTTCATAAAAAATCAGGAACAGGAGAAGATTGCTTTAATTGAGGAGAATTATTGTATGATTGATGAGTTTAAACACCATGAATCTATTAAAGAAAGTCTTACTAAAGAGGTGCAGGAACTCAAGTGTATGCTAGGAGAAGCGCAGGAAGTCTATAGAAAAAATGAAATGACTTTGGAGGAAAGAGAAACTTCCATAAAAACTCTAGAAGAGGAGAAGTTATTTATAAGTGAGAAGGGTAAATGTATGAAGGAAGAGCTTGAAGGACTCAATGAACAGGTTCATTCACTTGAGGATCAACTGCGAGAAGCACAGGAAGTCAACAGGAATAATGACCTGATGACTTTGGAGGAAAGAGATGCCTTCATAAAAAATCAGGAACAGGAGAAGATTGCTTTAATTGAGGAGAATTATCGTATGATTGATGAGTTTAAACACCGTGAATCTATTCATGAAAGTCTTAGGATAGAAGTGCAAGAACTCCAGTGTCAACTAAGAGAAGCACAGGAAGTCAACAGGAAAAATACTGAGATGACCTTGGAGGAAAGAGACACTTCTATAAAAACTCTAGAAGAGGCAAAGTTATTTTTAAACGAGGAGATTCAAAGTATGAAGGAAGAGCTTGAACTTCTTAATGAACAGGTTAATTCTCTTGAGGGTCAACTAAAAGTCACGCGGACAGTTCAAAGGGATCATGACGAGATGATAAAAAATCTGGACTGTGCAGAATCTTTGAATGAAAGAAATCAGGCAAAGATACAAAATCTGAAGCAGGCATTGTCTGATCTCCAGAAAGAAACAGAGCTTCTTAATGACAACAATGATATCCTTGAAAATGAGCGGGAGCAACTTGAGTCACTGGCCAATGGACAGAAAGATGAAATTAAACATCTGAAGTCGGCTTTACAGGAACATCAGTCCCAACTGAAGGATGCTAAGCAGTCAATCAGGGAGACAAATAGACTAGTTGAAGATCAACAAAGGGAAAATAATTTTAAGCAGCAAACAATAGATGAGCTCAACACCCACAATACAGATTTTAAAAAACGTATCCACGACCTTAAACAACAATCTGAAACAAGACAGGAGGAGAATTTAGCTGGCAGAGTCAATTTAGCAGAGTTATGTAGGAATGCTGAAGAGGGTAGACTTGGTTCACCTCAGAAGACTCCTGCTGATGAGAATCATACTACAAGTTTGTTGATTCGCTGTGGTAAAGGTGTACTGAAAGCAGGTATGTACGTTGGTATTGCCTCTGCATGTGTGCTTATTGCAATGGGTTTCCTGTCCAGGGCAATGGAAGCTAATTGTAATTCAAACCCTCACTGCGAAATGTTTGACTCTACCTCCACCCTGCTGGAGCCCTTCCTCAACGTAAACAACACAGGGCGACCATTCTAAACAAGACATTGAACATAGTCCTTATTTGTATCTGTTAATGTGAGGGCAGAATGGTGGTGCAGAAGCACCGCCACCTCACAGGAAGCAGCTTTCTGTATGGAGTTTGTATGTTCTCCCCATGTCAGTGTGGGTTTTCTCCAGGTGCTCTGGTTCCCCCCACAGTCCAAAGACATGCACATTAGGTCAATATGTATGAATGTGGCTTCACAAGCCTTTCCGATTAAGACTTCAGTTGACTCCAGGCATGTTTATTTTTATGCATTAAAATCGTGTACGCTGCATGTGCTGACAGGATGTTCAGACATTCAAATCAATCTAGGTTATAATATTTGTAATATAATAAAAAAAACTTCTATGATAAATTTAGATTGTATTCAATTACGTATGACCAAAGACTCAATAGATTATTATTCTTTCAAATCCAAGATCCAGATCCAAACACCCCCAAATTTAGACCAAATCAGCCTCAAGACCCCGACATCCCCCTGATTCGACCAACTCAAAGTATCAAAAAAGAAAATGAAAAATAGGCTACATAAAATATTGGAAGGATACAACTCAAAAACAGATTAAATTAAAATGCTATTTGGCCACAAACAAATTACCTGAGCACTGTAAGAAAAAAATGTAAAGAATCCAACACTAAAAAAAGTTGTGATGAGTGCAGACTCAGTGATCACAGACTGGGTGTAAGACGGGTCTCGGGCTCCACTTCCTGATATCATGCCCAAAATACCAGACTTTGAGAGAGGAATACTACCCCTGGGAGAAAAGAGAAAAACATAACTGAGTGTTGTAATGGAAAAATACTATCTGTCTGTTGCCTTCGTTTGACCTTAAAAGATTAGGATGATCGTGTGTCATTTAGCAATTAGAAACTGTTTCTCTGTATGGCCTTGGTCTGTATCTCCAACAGGTACACTCCTCAGGATCTGGGTACAGCATGACCCTAAATCAGTGCCCTCCTGACAAAGGAGTTTCTGTTGGTGTTCCTCTGTACCAGGTGCCTTATAGAAGCTTGCATAGATACATTACCAGGCAAACTAGCAGAAGGCGTAGTCACTAGGGCAAGCTGAAACCAATGACGATGTATCACTCATGTATATGCAAAATACCTACACCCTGTGAAAGTATAAATATGCTCTGCAACTGGGACTGCCCCGGGAATCTTTGATGCACTTGTGACTGATGTTACTTTTGTAGCTGATTACCCCTTTTGCAAAAGAACTTTTTACTATATGCAATAAAATACACAAAGACAAAAGACTTTGACTTGAGATCTTTCATTACCAACAGAAAAATCCACAACAGTGTATAGCTGCAAAATCTATAACGGCCCGTCAGAACCAATACCTGATGACAACCAGTGGAATCTGAACACATACACATACAGGAACAAAGCTACTCACAGACACAATTTAAACACACATGCACACAGACGGACGGCCCTGAATATCTTTACACTCACATACACACTCAAACAAACACAAAACCAATCTACACACCAGAGAACAAACACACACAACACGAATGTTAAACACACACACAATAAAACAATACAATGAAATATTTCGTTAATTTTGTTTTGTACTATATTGTAGACTGTTTTATAAATGATTATTACAATTATATCATTATTGATCATTATTATTGTTACTATTGAATAACTAATTACTATTCATCATTATTATAATAATTGTATTTAGGTTATTATAGCCTATACTTTGGCAATATTTTCACATGCATGACAATAAAGGTTCCTGAATTGAATTGGACTGAAATGGAGTGATCTGGCATTCTCCCACAGCAGAGGGACCATGGTTTTGAATTACCCTGATGTACTTGAAAATACACAAACCCCAACAGGCAAGCATAGTGAAGTCTTTCTCCCACAAGAATAGAACAGACTGGAGCATAATTAAATAATAGCCTTTATTGTCATAATACAATTGTACAACGAAAATAGAAATACTTCACAACTTGAGTGTGACATGGCTTTTAAACAACAGTTATAAGGGGCATGGAGTAGTTATTACTAAAGAAACAACAGATTATTTTGCTTCACCAACTGAGCAAGTTTCACAAACATTCCCCTGCACCCTTGCTACTCAGTGGATCAGTTTTCCTGTATTGAACATGTATCAGTTTAGAAAACAGCAGGATCAAAAAAGGCAGACACTATTCGATGTTAACTGAGAGGATTCAGAACACCATGCTGAGGCAGCCGCAGAGTAATATAGACCTAAATGCATGAAAAGTCACGGCGATGTTTTGTAGTCTATATCAGCACTAATAAATCTATCCTAGACTCTTATTAAACTGATGCATAGTTGAAAAATACATACAGATAAATGTGCCGAATACAAAAGGAGCTGTTACTTGAAGAAATACATAATGTAGCCAGTGGCCAGAGTGCAGTTGCCTGAGAGAGCCGAATTAAATTGTTGTATGAAAAGAAAAGTCACACACTATCTCCTGCACAAACTGTGTTGATATTCAGTACAAAAGCCCCCCTACTCGAGATATTACTTAACTTATTATATAAACCAGAAGTAATTTAATCTTTGGCCACTTGGGGGCATCAAAAATCAGGCTGATAAAGCTCCAGTGAAGAGCTCTTTTGCTAGTTGTGAAAAAGACTGAAATTAATGTTAATGCCCCTTTATGAACTGCAAAAGCACCCTGTCTGTCAGCAACTAACTGTTTGTTCTTTATGAATAGTTAATAGTTATGACTAATGTCTGAAACTGATGCTGTGTTATATTGATATACAGATGCAAAGTAGAAATACCATGGTCCAAAAATAATCCATTACAAGTGCATTCAAAATAGAAGCCCACTCAAGTAAAATTACAGAAGTATAAAAAGCTAAATGTACAACAAAGTGTCATAAATTATAGTCATTATGCTGGACTGCTCCTTTCTGTTGTATTACACAGTGTCATATAATCTAGTTTTTTAAAGCAATACCTGTATGAGCAATTTACTGTTGTACCATGAATGTGGAACCAATAAGAGGCTGCTAAACCACTGGATATAGAGCATTGTACTGCATTATGTTAGGCCTATATAACCTGGTCACATATTTTTATAAGCTTAACAATTGTGTTTTGCCAAAACCCAAATCCCCCTTATGGTTTTGATTCTACATTTAAGTGTCACTGCACATGTGAATGCAATGCCCCAGCATGGTTTGGGGTTATTTTATGTAGACTATTCCTTGAACAGATTTTAATAGCAAAACTTAACTGTCCCAATTTGCCTATTGTCCCATTTAACCAGTACTGACCCTATTATGAATGATAAAGATTCAACGCATGCTTTCTGATATCATATTGCAATTTAACTTGTTATAGGTTTAGAAGTATGTTTTAGACAGCTTTAACCATGTCATGTCATATGTCGGACTAACGTGTGTAAGGTGTAAGGTCATTTTTTTCATATTCAGAAAAATGGCTGATTAATCACTTATTTGTTTTCTTTTGAATGAAGCATAGCGCTGAACAGTCACGTGTATAGCACACGTGACCATGGCAGCGTCACTGTTTAAAAATGTAAACACTCTATGACGCGTGCAATATCATGACGTCACAGGAGCGTTGGATGCCTTTGATCTCTGGATCGTTTATAAAGCTGTTTCAAATGATCTTAAGGGGTCAAAACATTTGGATGCGAGGAAACACAGATCAATCTGCAAAGGAGAGAGGTAACACAGCTACTTGATATAACAATTTTAATAACTACATTTATATGCTTCTAAATTAACAATTTCAATCCTAAGCAAAAATGTCTCGAGAAAATTTTCACGCAGCTTGTTCACAAATATTTGAGGATTCAAGTCGCCTCGGAGTGCCAGAGTTGATAGAAATTGTTGATCCTCAGAGCCTTCAGGGGCACATTCATGTAGCTCAGTCACAGTTAAAGGAGCATCAGTATAATGATGTTTGGGTGATGTACAACTCCGTATTGAATGGGTATATGAGCTGGGAGCAGTCAATTAAATCAAAGGTCAGGGCGCTAGAGTTGGAGTTAGAAGGAGCAAGGGCCAAGGAGACTAACCTTACAAAACAAGTGAAAAAACGTGAAAAACAGCTTTTTACAGTGTGCCAGAAGATGAGTGAGCAAAACTCAAAATGGGAAATTAGAATAGAAAGATTAGGTAATTTAATGAATGAAACAAACATGATGGAGGCGTCATTTCCATCAGAGATAGAGGCACTGACGTTAAAGTTAGAAGATTCAAAGGCCAATGAGGCCAACCTAACAGAACAAGTGTCAAGTTACCATTCACAGCAGGAAAAACACCATGAGGAGTTTAACAGGCTGAAATCAGAATTAGAGATCACGGTTGATCTAGTTAAGACTCAGGACAACAGAATCAGTCGGGAGGCGTCACTTCAATCAGAGGTAATGGCTCTATTGTTGGAGCTACAAAATGTGAAGACAGAGAATAGCAAGTTTCAGATGTTGGTTGGTGAAACCACAGAGATACAGGAAGATGTGTTGCAGGTCTCAAATCCTCTGCCTGAAGGGGAAAGTGTCGAGGAGAAAAATATTGCTTACACTGAGAAGCTGGAAGAGGAGAAGCTGGTGTTGAGAGAAGAGACTGATGAACAAACAAACAAAGCAGAAACTGAACGGCTGACCGGAGAATTGCAGAATCTCAAAGACACTGAGAGGACTCTAACTGAGGAGAATCAAAATCTAATGGCCAGCGTCAGCCATCTTGAGAAATACCAAGCAGAGGTTCAACAGCTTACAGAAGAATTTGAGAGTCTTAAGGACAATAGGAAGACTCTTAGTGAGGAGAATCAAAATCTAATGATGGAAGTCAACAGAAATAGTGACATTACACAGAAACTGAAGCAGGTGGAATCTTTGGATGAGACAAGTCAGGCAGAGATCCAAACGTTGAAGCAGAAAATACATGTTCTTCAGACAAATGAAGAATTTCTGACCGAGAAAAATAAGCACCTTGTAAATGAGCGGGATCGATTTGAGTCTCTGACAAAGGCACAAAAAGAGAATTATAAAAACCTGAGGCCAGATAATCGATATCTTCAGAACCAACTTGAGAACGCTAAGCTGACTATCTTCAACAAGAATAAGCTGTTAGAAAAGCAAACAATGGAAATAGGTAGTAAGCAGCAAACAATAGAGAGGCTTTACTTTGAGTTAGGAGATTTTAGGGACAAGGAGACCAGGCTACAGGAGTCAGTCTGTGTAAACACAGAGATAAAGAAGGAACTGGACCGGGTCTCAAATCTTTTGTCTGATGAAAAAAAGACAGTAGAGGAAAGAGACACTTACATAAGAAGTCTGGAAGAGGAGAAGTTTGCTTTAACTCAGGAGAATCAACATATGAATGATGAGATTGTAAATCATGGATCTATCATTCAAAATCTTAGGGAGGAAGTGCAGCAACTCAAGTGTCAACTACTAGAAGTGCAAGAAGTCAATAGGAATAATGAGCTGACTCTGGAGGAAAAAGACACCTTAATAAGAAATCAGGAACAGGAAAGGTTAGCTTTTATTGAGGAGAAAAAATGTATGAACGATGAGCTAAAACACCATGAATCTATTAATGATAATATTAGTAAAGCGGTCCAGGAACTCAAGTGTATGCTAGGAGAAGCGCAGGAAGTCTGTAGAAAAAATGAAATGACCTTGGAGGAAAGAGAAACTTCCATAAAAACTCTAGAAGAGGAGAAGTTATTTTTAAGTGAGGAAGGTAAATGTATGAAGGAAGAGCTTGAAGGACTCAATGAACAGGTTCATTCACTTGAGGATCAACTGCGAGAAGCACAGGAAGTCAACAGGAATAATGACCTGATGACTTTGGAGGTAAGAGACACCTTTATAAAAAGTCAGGAACAGGAGATCGCTTTAATTGAGGACAATAATCGTATGATTGATGAGTTTAAACACTGTGAATCTATTAATGAAAGTCTTACTAAAGAAGTGCAGGAACTCAGGTTTCTACTAGGAGAAGCGCAGGAAGTCAACAGGAAAAATTACCTGATGACTTTGGAGGAAAGAGACACTTCCATTAGAGGTCTAGAAGAGGAGAAGTTATTTTTAAGAGAGGAGAATAAACGCATGAAGGAAGAGCATGAAGATCTTAATGAACAGATGCAATCTCTTGGGAATCGACTTGAAGAAACACAGGAAGTCAACAGGAATAATGACCTGATGACTTTGGAGGAAAGAGACACCTTTATAAAAAGTCAGGTACAGGAGAAGTTAGCTTTTATTGAAGAGAAAAAACGTATGAACGATGAGCTTAAACACCATGAATCTATTAATGAAAGTCTTACTAAAGAAGTGCAGGAACTCAAGTGTATGCTAGGAGAAGCGCAGGAAGTCTATAGAAAAAATGAGTTGACTTTGGAGGAAAGAGAAACTTCCATAAAAACTCTAGAAGAGAAGTTATTTTTTAGTGAGGAGGGTAAATGTATGAAGGACTCAAATCTTTTGTCTGATGAAAAAAAGACATTGGAGGAAAGAGACAGTTACATAAGAAGTCTGGAAGAAGAGAAGTTTGCTTTAACTCAGGAGAATCAACATATGAATGATGAGATTGTAAATCATGGATCTATCATTCAAAATCTTAGGGAGGAAGTGCAGCAACTCAAGTGTCAACTACTAGAAGTGCAAGAAGTCAATAGGAATAATGAGCTGACTCTGGAGGAAAAAGACACCTTTATAAGAAATCAGGAACAGGAAAAGTTAGCTTTTATTGAGGAGAAAAAATGTATGAACGATGAGCTAAAACACCATGAATCTATTAATGATAATATTAGTAAACAGATGCAGGAACTCAAGTGTATGCTAGGAGAAGCGCAGGAAGTCTGTAGAAAAAATGAAATGACCTTGGAGGAAAGAGAAACTTCCATAAAAACTCTAGAAGAGGAGAAGTTATTTATAAGTGAGAAGGGTAAATGTATGAAGGAAGAGCTTGAAGGACTCAATGAACAGGTTCATTCACTTGAGGATCAACTGCGAGAAGCACAGGAAGTCAACAGGAATAATGACCTGATGACTTTGGAGGAAAGAGACGCCTTCATAAAAAATCAGGAACAGGAGAAGATTGCTTTAATTGAGGAGAATTATCGTATGATTGATGAGTTTAAACACCGTGAATCTATTCATGAAAGTCTTAGGATAGAAGTGCAAGAACTCCAGTGTCAACTAAGAGAAGCACAGGAAGTCAACAGGAAAAATACTGAGATGACCTTGGAGGAAAGAGACACTTCTATAAAAACTCTAGAAGAGGCAAAGTTATTTTTAAGCGAGGAGAATCAAAGTATGAAGGAAGAGCTTGAACTTCTTCATGAACAGGTTAATTCTCTTGAGGTTCAACTAAAAATCACGCGGGTAGTTCACAGGGATCATGACGAGATGATACAAAATCTGGACTGTGCAGAATCTTTGAATGAAAGAAATCAGGCAAAGATACAAAATTTGAAGCAGGCATTGTCTGATCTCCAGAAAGAAACAGAGCTTCTTAATGACAACAATGATATCCTTGAAAATGAGCGGGAGCAACTTGAGTCACTGGCCAATGGACAGAAAGATGAAATTAAACATCTGAAGTCGGCTTTACAGGAACATCAGTCCCAACTGGAGGATGCTGAGCAGTCAATCAGGGAGACAAATAGACTAGTTGAAGATCAACAAAGGGAAAATAATTTTAAGCAGCAAACAATAGATGAGCTCAACACCCACAATACAGATTTTAAGAAACGTATCCACGACCTTAAACAACAATCTGAAACGAGACAGGAGGAGAATTTAGCTGGCAGAGTCAATTTAGCAGAGTTGTGTAGGAATGCTGAAGAGGGTAGACTTGGTTCACCTCAGGAGACTCCTGCTGATGAGAATCATACTACAAGTTTGTTGATTCGCTGTGGTAAAGGTGTACTGAAAGCAGGTATGTACGTTGGTATTGCCTCTGCATGTGTGCTTATTGCAATGGGTTTCCTGTCCAGGGCAATGGAAGCTAATTGTAATTCAAACCCTCACTGCGAAATGTTTGACTCTACCTCCACCCTGATGGAGCCCTTCCTCAACGTAAACAACAGAGGGCGACCATTCTAAACAAGACATTGAACATAGTCCTTATTTGTATCTGTTAATGTGAGGGCAGAATGGTGGTGCAGAAGCCACCTCACAGGAAGCAGCTTTCTGTATGGAGTTTGTATGTTCTCCCAATGTCAGTGTGTGTACAAAAGGCAGTCAAACCCGCGATGGATAATTGCTGCACGCACCTGAAAGTCTGAGCGAGCGGGCGCGCGCTGGATGTTCAGAGCGGGAACGCGCAGCAGAGGAAAGGAGAGTGAAGCGAGGATGAAGAGAGGAACGGCCCAATTAGAAAACTCAAGTACCAGTAGAGGTGTGCGTGCGTCCTAGAGACCTGTAAGTTGTGTGTTATAAGTACAGTTATTCTGTGGTTGTATTAGTTTTAACCTTATTTGTAGATTTGGGTAGTTTGTTTCTGGAATTGCTAGCTGGGATACTCGCTAGCTTAATACACGTGACCGAAGTGAATAATTAACCCATTGGTTTATTGAGTGTACATTACATTATAGTCTGTTGGAGATTTATATATTTTAGTTTAAGTAAATGCAGAACAAGATTGTATGCAATGCATAATAACTAAGCTTTTGTGATATATCTTTTCACAGAACCACTCACATTAGGTCAATATGTATGAATGTGAATGTTGTTCAAGACGAGATGAGCTTGTGTTGGTTAAAAAGTATAGATAATGGATGTACAAATGCATTTAAATGAGTGTCAAAATTAGATGATTAAAATCAGAGACTACTTGGTATTTAACATAGAACGTTAACAAAAGGCTGTTTTCTAAAGTCCCCATCAAACAGAACTTAAGTATCAAACTTAAAGTGGGCTGCTAATTATTTTAGAAAACCTAGTTCAAGGCAGTGGATTGAAACATTGAGAATAACTATATATAAATAATAATTTTTTATCCTGATAGTCTTTTTTGCCTTTGTAGCTGATGAATAGGCATCAATATTAACTCCTGTCTGTTTAATAACAAGCCAAAAACTTTGATCTAAAACAAATGTTTATGCATTAAAATCGTGAACACTGCATGTGCTGACAGGATGTTCAGACATTCAAATCAATCTAGGTAATCACATTTGTAATATAATATAATAAAAAACTTCTATAATAAATCCAGATTGTATTTAATTATGTATGAACAAATGACTTCATGCTTCACACATGCAGAAAACTCCTGAAATTTAGGACATTTTTCAGGTGAGCAGCATTTGTGAACACAAATGGACGATTTATTTTTATTGTGATACATAAGTAATGAGTCCTTATCATCTTACATGAGCAGACAAGGCAAACCAGCCCTCTCGCTCTCTCTGTTTCTCCATCTGAAAATCAAGATGTATTTAGATGTAAGAAAGGTGGTAAAAGTTTGCTGAAACCTTTAAACTTCCATTAAATCATTTCTTTATGCGTTTGCTTACTTCTGCTTTGTCGTCTCTTGCATCTCCTCCAGGACTGTAAGATAACCCTTCAGAGCCAGCAGATCTGAATTACATAAATGATAACGTAATACGATTATTATGGCATGTTTTTATGTTAGTGTAACAGTCAGCTTTGTGCTGACTGGATCTGAAATAATTATGTCAATACATTTTTTATCTAAAAAAAGGTGAAATCAGATTAATTGTTAATTGTAAATTGTTTTATAAGAAACCAAGGTTGTTAAATATTGTGCTGCTTATGATCAAAATCCACAATGCATTATGGGAAATAAGTGTCATGTCAAGGAACACCACTCTCATCTGAGAGAGCAACTTACCGTCTACCCACACCACTAGTCTGGGACAGGAGCTCCTGTGCAGTCAACAGCATGGATTCCTCTGGACTTCCCACTCGTTCAGCTGAGAACAATGTGATACAATGTTGTTGTTTATTTTACAGTGAAAGGAAACAAATTAATCAGACAGACTGAACATACCTGCTGAATGTGGACTGATGGCAGAACGGGGGATGGGGGAACCGGAGGATGAAACTTTAGATGAAACACTTTGTTTCTGTTGATTGATGAGCTCTAGCAGGCGACCCCTCGCTGCTGCACTTTGTCTGTTCAGCTCCAGGAGGCGCTGTTCCACACTGCTTGCATAAAGGGAGCTTGGTGATGTTGTCTGAAAAAAGAAAGAGAAAAACATGTTTTAAAATTTACTCGGGCAGAAGTTATTTTATTCACCACTCTCTCCAAATCTCACATTTTAACTGCATTTAATTATCTATACTAGAAAGACCAAAGGCCAAATTGGTCACTGCTGTCTGAACTCACATTGACTTTTTGTCTAGAAAATATTTTTGACACATTTCAAAGATAAAAGGAAGTTTTATGTTTCAAGTGCATGAGGAAAATGTAAAGCTCCTGTGAGGAGTTTCTAACTGCTTATTAAACAGACTTAAACTCATACTGATGCCTCTTGGTCACCTATTTCCACGGGGGCACCAATATCAGACACAAAGCGGAAGTTCCTCACAACAATTCTAATTATGACAGAAAAATTCTTGATAAAATGGGAAGCTACCATCAGAGCTCACGTGGGGAGATTACCTGAGTAATTAGCTGCTCCACATCAGCAGCCTGGACATGCCGACTCCCTCTTCCTGTGCTGCTGGAAACTGAGATCCTCCTCTCCCTAACACTTACAGTGTCACTGCTGCTCTCAGGGGATCTTCTGACCCCTGAACCGAGGCTCTTAGCCTGGCTAAGCTGGGCCTTGATCAAGTTGTTCTGTTTACTAAGCAGAGTGATCTCTGCGAGAATTACCTCTGGAGAGAGGCGCGAGTTGAGAGCATCGGTGGTTGTTAATGAAGTAGTAGAGGGAAGGCTGGGGAGAGGAAGGCTTGCGAGACTGGAGGATGAGCTGTGGACCTGGAGGTCCTCACAGGAACGCACGGTGTCTAAAGGAGGAATCTTCTGGTGCAGCCGTACTGAATGAGTCAATGAAAAAAAGGGTATAAGGCACAAGACCTAAATCTGCTAGTATCTATAAAGGGACAAGCATTGTGTTGCACTAGCTATACGCAAGTGCAAATGTAGCCTAGTTTGAACATAATTTCTGATTCAGGACAGACCACTCACAATTTAGGTGTTGCACCATCTCCAGTGGTGGTTCTAGACCATTTCTACTGAGGGGGCCAAACTGGGGCCAGTTGTTTTGTCAGAGGGGAACATTAAACCCAGGTGAAAAATAGACAAAGATGGTCACTTTAAAAAATATATATTATGCCAAATAATAACGCCATCATAAAATACCTCAACATAAAATACCATGATTTATATTTGTTTCAGTAACAGTATTTAATACTAGATTGTGAGTCCGGTTGTTGAGTCAAATACTGTGTATGTGTTATGAGGGGGGGCTCTTCCTTTTAGAGGGGTGGCCACAGGGGGGGACCAAGATCAGTGTTACAGGGGCACTGGCCACTGTTGGCCCCTGCCTAGAACCGCCCATGACCATCTCAGATAGTTCCAATGTAAGCATAAATTACAACTTCATTCACACTCTTAACTCTTAAAGAGGGGGATCAGAGGGTTTTACTGATTTCATAATTTTATGACCGATTTTTTTTTTTTTTTTTTTTTTTAAATGGTTGTAGATTAAGGATGTAATCAATTCAATTCAATTCAAACAACTTTATGAATCTTAGGACTTTTCACCCTAACTTAAGACAGAACTTATACATAGCTGGTGCAACATGCCAAAGGCAGTTACCAGGAAATTGTTGCCAGTTGTCTATCTGTTGAGGGGGGGAGAGCATCACAGCAGGAGAAACAGGCGACTGTAATCGTTCACGATGCTGCTCAGCAACTGGTGCAGACTGGAGAGCTGTTGAGGGCAAAAACAAGTTATTGGCTATTTACTCGGAAATGTTTATACACAAACAATCACACAAAGAAACAGTGTGAACCTGAAGCTTTGACGCTGTAGTCTTGGGGTGGGTCCATGTGAGCCTCCAGTAGACCTAGTCCACCAATCACCAACAACACTGTGTCCAACTTCTGCTCCAGCTCTGCTGTCCGTTGCAGCAACCCCGCCTGAGAGAAACCAAACACAAACTGATTATTAGCCCAGTTTGAATTTGGACAAGAGAGTAGAGTCATCTGGTATACTGTGTTTCACCTGCAGGGTTGCTGCCTCTTCTCTCAGAGTCATCGTCTCAGCAGTGAGAGCATCAATCAGGCCACGCTGCTCTCTTAACTCCTCCTCTAGTCTTCTTCTCTCTTGAGCTTCTTCCTGAGCCTTCTCTTCCCTCTGAGGACAGTTTGGATCAACAGTAGTCATTCAAATGAATGATCATCCAGCAGTTTCAAAGATCAATGCAATACTTAGCTGAAATAGTACATGAATAGGGACACAGGTTCCACATCACAGTGCATGTGATCTATATTAAAGGGGTTACACATGCAAAAACAATTGAATTGCTTGAATTGAATTGAACTGTATATTACACTGCCACCAACATGTACTCATTTAGATTACCTGTTTGAAGAGGTGCACTAAACGTCCCAGAGTGGAGACCAACAACACAGAGAATCCTGTGAGCCCCTGTGTTCTGCTCTGTTTTTGACTCTGTGCTGAAGCTGCTTCAAAGCTGGGACTCAGAGTATCCAAGTCTGCCTCCACCTGACCCAACATAGCCTGCAGCAGACCCAGACCGGACTGATCAGCACTGAGAGAGGCAACAGAGGAGTCATCCAGCTCCAAACTCTGAGATAAACACTTCCTGGTCCTGCCGCAACGACTACTGTTCTTGCCTAAAAGTATAAAAACAGACAATAACACAATTTTTATTTACTCTTGTATATTGCAGTGTTTGGCAGTCTATATAAAATGTTCTCTTGTCCTGGCACTTATTTTGGAGATTCTTGATATTACCTGACTGGTTGAGAGGCAGCTCAGGGTTAAGCACCTGAGAAACCAGAGCTGACGGCTCCTCCTTTCCTTCCTCTGTCTCACTTCGTCTGGACCTGACACGCTTAACAGCCACTGTGGCATTAAGAGCTAGAAAATGATGGGATTATTTCATCAAAACCCAAATATTTTTAAACTGTGATGACTGCATGATAAATGCAGAATTTGCATAATTGAGCTCCGATTTTCATCCTACCTCTTTCATCGGGTGCTCTGCCTGATGTACAGGGGGTCACAGGAACATTATCTCTGTCTGCGTGGTCAGACTTAGGATGATGGACTTTTGGTATCGCTCTACCATGAGACTGTACCTTCATTTTTCGTACATTTGCCCTGCAAAGTACCGTAAATGTTGTGTAACTAAAACTTAAATGTACCCGTCAAAAGGGGCAAAAGTATTTTTTTTCTCTTAGATTTTTTTGATGAGTGCTTGTTTGTGGGCATTATTACCTTCTGATTGCATTATAGTTTGAACTGCCAGCAGGACAGATATCTTCATCACTGTTGTCTTGCTCTGGAGATTCTACTTCGTTAAGAGCCTGAGAGAAAGTTTTTACAAATGTCAATATCTTAACAATGCATAATGCAAAAAAAAAAAAGCAAAACTAGGTTGGAGTACACTTACAGTACAGTAACTTGGGAGTTAAAAAAAATAGAAAGATGAAAACTTGAAAATCACACACACACACACACACACACACACACACACACACACACACACACACACACACACACACACACACACACACACACACACCTGTTGATCCATCATAGACTGGCTCAATAGTGACAGCTGAGTTGGAGGATCTGGTCTCTGGAGCACAGGCAGCGCTGAGTCAATGTCACAGTTTGGAGCCATCGTCACACTGGGGTGCCCTGCAGAAATATATCAACACACAGGTATGCTTTGAAGTGTCCTGAAGACACAATACTGGCAGGGAGCATGAATACATGAATGTGTAGCGGTGACGGAGTCAACGAGAAGCTACCTACCTGTTTGCCTACGAGGAGCATCTCCAAATAAATCTTTGACAACAGCCATGGCTCTGTCAGAGCGAGCTAGCACATCCTGCAGCAGAAGCTGGTCTGAAAACACCTGCAGCAGCAAGACAAGCCGCCGCCAGCAGCAAGGAGGAGTTTGTGAGTGCTTTTTTTTTTTTTTTTTTTTTTTTTTTAAATTTTAACAGGCTTTCCTATATTATCAACAACAGAAAAAACACAAGTATGAAAAGCTGTCAGTTATATAATTAGAATAATGATCATACAAACCTCCCTCATGATGCTGAGGCTGGCTTGGTCCAGAGGTGCAGGGCTGCCAGGGTGTCTGAGACGGCGCTTTAGGGCTTGTTCTCTCAGCTCCCACTGAGCCGCAGCCTTGTTGTGGGACTTGTGAATCTCATGCCGATGGCTCTGAAGCAGAAGCGAGCAATCAGACACGCAGACATGGGCTGATATTATCATTTCAAATGTCTCAGTACTATCAGCCGGGCTCACTACTAAATCGTGTTCAGGTGACACCCTGATGCACTATTGCCAACTCCTAACACTATTGCTGTTGAGATGAAACAGTATATTGCTTTTCAGCTGTACTCTTGTGTCTATAAAACTAAAAGTAGCACAAATAAATAAGCACAAGTCAAACATCTTACCAGCTCTGCAGGGGTCAGCTTGTGCACAGAGAGGTCACTTACAGTGCTCTGAAACCGTCAGAGAGAGAGCTGAAATTACTCATTATCACAGTTGCCTTTTTTTTTTTTTAAGGACAGCACAAGTATAATAACATTAAATAATTAAATTCGACAGGGGAAAGGTTAAAGTACTCACCACCCACTCTTTTTTGGTAGCTGCTGTCTTCTTGGGACGAACAGACTGTTTTCCTTTGGTCTGTTGTTGTGAACGCCCAACTCTAACAAACGACATCTGTTCACAGGAGTTTTAAACCATGTAGTTATCACATTCAAGCCATTAACATCACATTACTTAATTACAAAGTAGAAATGTTTAGGAGTCTGCTTTGGGCTAGCCTTGCTTAACCTAAACTAACAAATAACGTCTTACCAAGCGAGCTAAACGTTAAAACAGCACTTACGTTTTGGGCTAACAATCCCGCTTGAATGGTCTTTCAGGTTTGTTTAAGACTCTGTCACCACAGTTTCTCTTTCCTTGAAGTTGAATGACATCAAAATCACAGCCCCAGTTTGTTGTGAGACAGTTTTTAAACAGTTGCGCGCCACTTCCTGTGCTGTTGCTACGGACACCGCTTCACGACGTGATGCATGATGGGAAATGAAGTAGCCTACAGGCGAGCGAGGAGGCGCTTTCTCTTCTTCTTATGTTGGATTTTATGACGGTAAGCATCCATTCAGCGTTATATTACCGCCATCTGGTGGCTCTTATGATCTTATAGTGCACTAGGCCTATATTTATATAGTCCTCCCTTATGTGGTAGCCTATTTATTTTTCCACCAATTTATAGAAATAGGCTACACGCATGCCAAAAAACGTTTGTTTTTTTTTGTCCAAATAGAGCTTTTTTTTTTTTTTTTTTAAATCATTCTCTGTCTTTACCTGTTCATCTTTCCAATTCATCTTTCCTTTACATACTTTTAACTGCAGCTCTATATGACACTCCCTTTCAGCTCTGATTTTATTCTGTTTATGTTCCTTAATCCTTCCTGGATATTGTGCAGATCCGGTGTGGTGGTTACCCTTGTTGCCTGATCTGTATCTTCCTTGCACTCGTCACAGCGGTCCTTTTCCCCACATCTCCCACATCGTCTGACTCCTACACAACGGCCAAATACTCTTGACAGCTGTAGCACCTGAGAGGAGCTTTCTCATAGGGCCTTACCCTGTAGCACACATCCTCCTCTTCATCAAAAGACAAACAAACAGATAAGGTTTCTTCCCCCTTGCTTTCCTGAAATCAAGTTAGTCTATATGCATCACAGGCTCCTTGAATGGTCAGAAGTGCCTCTGCCTATACGGTAAGAGGCAAGCCACTAAACTCCTTTCTTCCATGCCTCTGATTGGGAAGAGCCATCAACAATAATCCTCTCCAAAGGTAGGCCTACACATTTTCAGGGCTCTGTCTCTATGACACTTAGATAAACACTCAATAACAATTCCACCTGTTGTTATCATGATCGATCGTACTTCCCCGGGTTTTTCACCTAACAGATTTTCCCACAACATGTGGATCCTTGAAACAGGCAAGCACTTTGAAACAACACCGTATGTTGTGGATAGAAACAGCTGCCTCACAACCAGAGGGTTCTGGGATCAACCCATGGCCAGGTTGTCCACATGTGGAGGTAGACTGTTCTGGCTTTCTCCCATTGCAGAGGGGCCAAGAATTTGAATTACCCATACTTGAAATTACATAAACCCTATGCTCACCCAGTGGCAAACCTATTCGAGTTGGCCTACTAAATGCTTGCAAAAAAATAGGTTACACACTCACAGTCACACTCACTCCACTAGATGGCACAGTCAGCATGTAAATCCTGTTATGGGCCAGAGAATTGAAGCATGCAGGCCATGGCTATAGTCAGTGTTTTTCCTGTCTGAGACAACTGAGTTTCATTCAGCACAAAACTCAATAGAACTATGGAAATTGCTCCAAACTAAACGGACAGCGATGGGAGATGCTTCGTAAAGATGCTTAGAAGCAATAAAGGAGTGTGTTCTGATAACAAACAACAAATAAAACCATGTAGGCCTTTGTCTAATATCGTCGCTTTGGATAAAAGCGTCTGCTTAATGAATCGTAACATGGTTGACTTGAAAGATATATTTAAAAGTCGATTACTCATGGGCGTGATGGAGGATTGTAGTTTTCCGTGATTTTACATTTCTAGGCTAATAGATCTGTCTTGCATCAAAAATATTAGTTTATCACATTTCAGTCTGCACGAGGGTTTTATTTCCAAAGGTTTTAACCGGAAGTTGAAATTTGTTCTTTACTAGAGCACTACTTTACACACACTGGCAGTCCAAGGGGGCTGTGTGTGTTTCCGAGTAACTTGTTGCACGCCCCCCTCACTCTGACGCAGAGGAACGCAGACTGCGCGCTTTAGTTCAATCCGGCTGTTCTGCTCCATACTTGGTTTGCTGTCTCCTGGCGTCTAACAATGCAGACCGAGCCGCAAAAGTTTGAAATGTTATCTGTGCGTACGGATCAGAAGGCGAGGGGTCTCCGGAATGACTGCAGCTTGGTTTGAGCTCAAAGTGTTGGCATCTCTGTGGAAAAAAAAAAACCTTTTAACAGTCAGTGGGAGATACTATCATCCACGAGATTATTTTGTCTTCCTTTCTTGATTTTGCGAGAACTCTGAGGGTCTGCAACTGGAATATCAATTAGGATTGACTATATCATTCTGAAGATTTTTTAATTCAGCGGCATCTTATTGGCGTTTTTGTTTTGAAAAACTCTTGGATACTAACTTATTGGTAACTTTTGGAGACATTGGATCTGAATTACGCACGGGATTTCTCTAACAAATGAAAGCTTCCAAGGGGTTTTTTGCACCCTTAATTGACCCTCTCGGCTCCTTGCATCGCACCAATCCCAGGCATCGCTCCCCTTATCAGGTGAGGTAACCACGGGGAGTGAAAGTTTTCCAGTTTCTTCCCCGAGGATGTGGGGAGGAGGTTTCCCGACGTATGTTACCGTGATCGTGACTCTTGTCCTGGTCATAATCGACGTGAAGGCTAGCGGGGAGTACTGCCATGGCTGGCACGACTCTCAGGGCGTGTGGAAAGAGGGTTTCCAGTGCCCGGAGAAGATCGACGGAGACGACGCGATCATCTGTTGCGGGAAATGCGAGCTGCGCTACTGCTGCTCCAGCACGGACGCACGACTGGACCAGGGGAGCTGCGACAACGACCGGCAGGCTCAGGAGCCCGGCACAGAGAGCAAGGAGAACAAGGACTCTGGTGCAGGTATAAACCTATCACACGATTTCAGAACAGACTACAAATACAATAGGCTATTGGAACATGAGCCGAATTGCTGCTCCAGTGAGGTGGCCTTTTATTGTGAGCTAAACGTGTGTTTGTAAGCTTTTTACAATCTTCACAGTAAAGGACATTTAAATTAGTTTTAATGATAGGCCTCGTGGAATTGGGATAATGTCGTGCACAGCATGTTTTTATTCAATGTTTTAAATTGAAGATTTAATACAGTGTTTGGCTTCTTTATAAAGTCAAGAACCAGGGTAAGGCACAGAGAGGGGCCATGCGTTGCAGAGCCCTCCTCTAGTCTAGTTGCCCCCTACCACCTAACTGTGGTCACTGCAACCCGAACACTCTCCATACTGAGTCACTGTGGCTAGTTTACAAGCTAACCCTGATTGGTTGAGTGATTCAGCCCTGTTAATCACACAAAAAAGTAACTCAATATAAAGCCTGCATAGACACAGATCAGACACATTTATTCAAAGGAGCATTTCGGTTCGATATGAGTGACATGCAATGACCCCCTTTTTGTTAATGAAATAGGCTAAATACTCACTTTAGCTTTAAATGTTTTTTTTGGCAAATTAAACTGATTGCAGGAGTTTGCTTGGATTTTGAAGTATGGCTACTTGTAATTTTGACTTTGGACATCTTCTCTTTAGTCCCTAAAGAATGAAGCTAAGAAGGTTTTATGTATAGCCTATGTTTCCACTCTGTTGTGTTGCTGTTGAATGTTAAACAGTATAGACAGAAAGGGAAATAAATTATATTTATTCGTGTGTTTACAAAATCTTCATGTCACTCATATGTTAATGCACGAGTCTGGCCACCTTAGTGAAAAGTCTGGACACGCTCCTGCCAACAGGATCTCCATGTTAAGAGCTTCATCTGCTGCCTGCTCCTGTTGGCAACAACAGCTGTGCAGGAGACAGCAGAATACCATTTAAATGTGTTCACAAAAGGCAAACTGCGCCGTGCTACACTTATAAATAGCCATGTTTGTTCTGGCCTGTATCAGTGCAAAGTGGAGGCCGAGCTCAGATCACGCTGTCCCCACGGGGATCAAGTTTTGACTTGACCGGATCTTGGATAGTGGCTCATCTGAGGGTGCTGACAGCTCTGCTCATATAAAAAAAAAAAACACAAATCACATTACCATTGTGTTTCAGACTCGTGGAGGCTGTTTCCCATCGTCAAATTCCCTGCTGTAGTCCTGCTGGTGTCTTTGGGCTTTCAAGGGATTCACAATGATTTAAACAAGTCACATGTACACATATTTAGAAACTAAAGTTAATCCATATCACAATATAAGGCAAGTTATACCTTTTAATGAGTGGATTAGGCAACAATACACTGGTCTCTGGTACACAGTGTCACTGTTTAAATTCCCATAAATCATTGCATCGTAAAGCCCATTGAAGCTGCATCATATCATAAAAGATCAACAAGTAGATTACAGCACATAGAAATAGAAAAGGCAAATATTGGGCATCAGGAAGAAAAGAAACACTGCCTTTCTTCATATTTCCCTGGAGGATATTCTGCCCTCTTTTTGGACCTCAAGCTATAATCTGTCATTTGCTAAGACTACCATGCTTTATCACTCTAGGAAGAGGTATATACATTTCATTCAATGGCTTGAAGCCAAAATAACTTAAAGAAAAGCAGCTTTTTTCCTCCCAAAGAAGAAAGGAAGTGTATGTTTTTTTTTTTTTTTATAGGCCTGGTTCAGTTTGTGCATTGAATTCATTTTCCATTCGCTTGCAGCCTATTAATCATCAAGGAAAGATACACACTGTAATGTCAATGGATAACAGGCAGGAAATTATTAATGTGCTCAACAAGAAGGAACATATGGTATTTAGGAACAAGAGAACGCCCAGGGGACAGCTTGGGGAGACAAGGGAGGGTCACAAAAAGACTGTGCCCAAAACAAGGGCTTAGCAGAGGGGGGCTGCTGTTACTGCGGTATGGCTGCTGCGACTCAACTCAGGCAACAGGTGTGGAAGAGTGACAGCGAACAATAGGAGGGTCCAGCCACCATGTGCACAGGATGAGAAGGTCACACAGAGCGAGAAGTAAAGATTAAAATACCCTTTAAAATACAGAAAAATCAGTGGTATGAAGTTAATGTGTGTTTTTAGCAAAGGTCTACTAATGCGCATTCTGTGGTAGCCCTACTTGTAGTTTTTAATGCAAATTTTGTATTAATACTTAACAAAAACAGCTTTTTGACAAGTGTAGTTAATGGTTGCCCAATAAACTTGTACCCCTCCAGAATACAAGGGTTGCAATAGGTAATGCAATACATTGTTAAATAACGAACCAGAGTTTGGCAGTTTTACTTTCAGTAAAGCACAATTACTCCATCTACCAGATTTTTACATTTAGAGAAATATTTTTAGTATAATGTAGCCTAATGATATTTCCAAAAGCAACTCAAGAGATCCACAAGCCTCAACTTTAGCACATGTTAGCGTTAGCAATTGGATCAAAGCAAATTCTAGCAGTGTGCTTGTCACAACTCGAGACACGTTGTCTTGTTTCTTCTCTCTAACTCTGATAACAACTGAAAAGAGTTATCTAGATACACTGCAGTGAAACCCATCCATACCTGAACTGGACTTTTTCACTCAAGTATAAAGTTGCTACAACTAGCTCCACAATTAGCAAAAAGCTAATAACCCAAACAGGCATAGGTAGGCCAACAATATACTGTATTAATGTTACATTAAACAATATATCTGGCCATTTCCCTACCCTTCGAAAGGAATATTCTGAGTAGGATTGTTAGGCCTCATTTTTTGATGAAGTACAGGGTCTGTACTTTTTCCATCACTGTATTCTCTAAACTTTATTGCATTTGGCCTCAGCACTGATTTACAGTAGAGTGTTTTCGAGAGGAGCCCAGCAGTCAAAGAAGGGATGAAGTAACACAAGACGCAAGTTTTTGCTATTACTAATCCTCACTGGTCATGCTGTAAACGACGTGGAGGAAGAAATGTTGAGGTGGAGGCCATATAAGTGCAGAAAAAGAGAGCAGGCAAACGCTCCCTGGGACATTTCTGCTCTTGTAACTTATATATGTGCTGCCATAGCAGAGTTACTGTTAAAACCTGTTTACTGGAAGGTGTTAGCCTTGAGCCTCTGAAGTTGACACCACTTCTTGTCATAGGGAAATGGGTCAAGGTCCAAGTTTGTTTCATGCCACAGTGTCCCGGCCTCCGCTGTGGCTGGTTTATGTCTTTTGTCACCTGGACTCACCCCCGATGCATGTCCCCAAGCTCTTAACAAGTTTCACTCTGTAATCCTTTTTAATACCACGCTACTTTTGATGAGCTTTCTGAAAACATTTCTCAAGGCCATATGGACGAATTTCAAAGAGCCCAGAGACAAAAGGAAACTGGAGCCAGTTGCCACCTCTCTGTCTTTGGCATACAGTTACACACATGGGCACATTGAAAGCAGAAAATAAACACACCCTGTGGGAACATTAAAACACAACTTATCACTACTAAGGTGTTTCTGTTGCGAGTGAGCATTGGCGGAAAACACCTGAGAAGTGGGTTTACCTCATCTGTTGACCCGTTTCTGCACAAAACTTTGTTGTGTGCTTTTACTAATAAGCTAGAAGGCGCAGTACGACTCTGCTGCCTTTGTTGTAGAAGATGATAAGAGAGTGGGAAATGACATGGGCCAAAGGGAAAGGGACGGAGTAGAACCCAGGTCGCCCTCTTCAAGAACCGAAGCCTCTTTATGGGACGCGGGATATAACTGCCGGGCCATCCCCCGCCCATGCTATAGTTTTTTTTTTTTTAAAGATAGTTATTGTTGTTTCGAGTTAATAATGCCTCTGCACTGTAAAAACAGTCATCGTTTTGATAACTCAATAATTGTGTGTTTATGTCATCACAAGTAATGTCAAATTTTCCATCTTACAAAATGTTTTGGAAATTAAGAACAGGATTTAAAAAAGGATAAACCTATTGTTGACCCAAATATAAATAAATAGTTGAGATCATTTCTTTTTACAAAATGGCTAAACAGAGCAGTGCTGTCACACTCAGAAGGTCCCTAGTTCAAGTCCTGCCTTGAAAATGGATCAACTTGAAAATACAAGTTAAGTGACATAAAGTTAGTAAGACTGAAGTGATGAAAGGTTTTGCTTTGATTGAATACAAGGCAAAGGTAACCCAGACACCTACTTTTCTAAGTTGTTAGATTTTTCTTCATACAGTGCTATTTTACCCAGCAGATCAAACTCTGATCTGTGATACTGTTGGAGTTGCACAAGTGCTGTCTTACTGAGTCCGACTTAGTGTTTTAAACACAAAGAAGTAAAAGGTCAGCGAGAAGGAATTGGCTTACTCCTTTGATTTAAAAGGGCTGAATAACCTCCCGTTCAGCTACGTTAAATCAGTCAACTTTAATACCTTTCTTTAAGCTGAAGCCAAAAACTGTAGGTCAGCTTGAGTAACTTATTTTCAAAGGGTTATAGAGGAAGAAATAAAGAAGGTTTCCCAAATATCTGCTGGCAGCTGGCTGTAAGAATGTGACACACGCACACACACAAACACACACAGTCTCACAGGTCTGCAGGGTTGAGGAGGTTAGGGACACAGTAGGGGGCCGGGGATTAAAACAGATCAAAACAAAGTTAATAACTGCTAATGAGAGCCAGGACTCCCTGGGGACCTGATCCCTGTGTACCTTTCATTCTTCTACCCAATTCCAAATTCTCCTCTCTGCCAAAGCTTTTGTTTCACTGACTCACCCGATCGTTTCTCACATAGGAGCTCTGACTATACAGAAAACCCAAACATGTTTGTGCTTTAAAGGAGATATGCTACCCAAAAAGTTGTCTTTTTTTAATCAGTGTGTCTTTTTTCTTTTTTTTTTTTGTCTCTCTCTTTAGTGCCCATCTATGTGCCCTTCCTGATCGTGGGCTCTGTGTTTGTAGCTTTCATCCTGGTGGGCTCTGTGGTCGCTGTGTGCTGCTGTCGCTGCCTCCGGCCCAAACAGGAGCTGACATCAGGAGGTGCGACAGGAGGTGGGGCTGGCAGTGGTCGCCTCTTGGAGACCATCCCTATGATGGCCAGCGCAGGGACTTCCAGAGGCTCATCCTCCCGCCAGTCCAGCACAGCAACCTCGTCCAGCTCTTCCGCCCCACCGGCTGCCCCACGCCCTGCTCCCCCTCCTCTCATGCGGGCTCAGGCCTCCTGCTGCCTGCCCCCGGATGCTAGCGTCTTTGTAAACATGCCCACTAACTTCTCTGTGCTCAACTGTCAGCAGGCAACACAAATCATGCCTCACCAGGGACAGTTTCTGCACCCACAGTACATCGGCTATGCCCACCCTATGGCCACTACCACGGCCTACTTGGACCCCACTCAGGGAGGATACAGACCCCTCCAGTCCCCCTGCCCTCCTCCCACTGGTGGGTGCAGTGTAACCAGTGACCATAAATTCCCTCCTGTGACTGTATGACGAGGGATCGACGTGCAGACCACTCTGTTGTGAAGTTTAAACCTGTGAGGGCGGTGCCAGAGACCTTTTTTAAGGGACGCTGCTGGAGTGGGGAAGGAAAGCAGGAAATCAGACTCACATGAAGGACTCATGAGGCAGCAGGGTCTGCCTTACTATTGTGTGATTTGTGTGTCTGTTTATTGTCGGTAATATGATCTCTTGGCAAGTTGCGATGAGCTAAACTCAGCATATGATGGAATACAACAACAAATTCTGTCTTGACTCAAAGACAAAACTGCAAATTGGATGGTGTAACAGCCCATATGGACGGCCATGCATGGCTCACTGCAGCCCACATGACAAACAAGGACTGTGCGTGTGGGATTCTGTGTATGTTGAAAGAGAGCGAGGGAAAGATTTGTTGGCTTGTACGAGCTGGATTGAGTGATGACTGATTTTTTTAGCAGTAAACTGTATGAAAAGTGGATTTTTGAGCAAAAAAAAAAATGATGGCCACATGCCGTGTTTGCTATGTGCACATCTGCACCTACATACAGTGCATGTTTGTTTATGTAGAAAGTATGAGGAGTGAAAGCATGTGAAGAGATGTTTGTACTGTATGTATGCGAGTTAGTGTGAAGTGTGGATGGACAGGGCTGTGTGAGTAACAGTGAGGGAGTGTGTGTGTGTGTGTGTGTGTGTGTAATGGGAAATGCAGGTGGTGTGATGTGAAAGGCAGTTGCAATCTCCCTGCAGACCATTTAAACTCTAATGAAGTGAACACAGGACATAGACTGTGACGCTCCACCCATACACTACACCTCCAGCCCCCCTACTCTTGCCACCTAAAAAGAAAAAAAAAAAACACCCCCCCCCCCCCCCCCCAAAAAAAAAAAAAATCCTCAACTGCCCTAAACGGAAACACACCAACTGAATAGAAAGCAATGACGCAAAACAGTTAATGTACCTGACAAGTGTGAGTGTGTGACAGAGAGGGAGGAGTCAGTTCTATGAAGATCACAGCTGGGTTTTTTTTTTTTTTTTTTACACTGCAAAAACTCTTTCAAATACCCCCTTTGTTTCCCTCCTGTTACAAGTGTGTATTTAACACTCCTACAGTTCGGTGCAGAGGGCAAACGCAGCTCCGGGGCAGCTTGAGTCATTATTTTCCACTGTGAAAAGGCACAAGAATTGTGGTTGTGAGTTGCTAATCCAGAAAACAAACGATTAGAAGTTGCGTTTTGAAGTCTTTCAGTGTACTGTGGTGCAGCTGGGTCACAGGTAACTCAGTAATATGCAACTTGAGGAATGTGCTGCTCCACTGAGCATGCAGCATGAGATGTCCCGAAGTACTGAAAACTGGTATGTTTGCATCTGCTCTCCAAGCACAATGTCTGTTAGACACAGTGGGCAGCTTGTGTGTGGTAAAATAAGATCTGTAGAATGATGAATGAAAATGTGTCCAATTTTGATGCCATATGAATACTACAAATAAACAGCTTTTAAGCACCATTTAAAAAAAAAAAAAACTATGTTTTGAGCCGTCTCATGATGTTTATGTTTCTGCTGCCTTACAACACAACAAGTGGTTCTTTGTGCTTTTGAAGAAGATTTCTTTTTTTGAGTGATATTTAAGAACACACTTGGTTTACAAAAAAAACAACTGCATGAAGAGATTTTGCACAGAACTATCTGAGATCCCTTTGGAACAGCAAACTCTTCTATTTAGGCTTTTAGAAACATAATTACACACACTCAAAGTAAGCTCCACCACCCACACCGTGCCTGTCACATCACCTTATCCCAGAGAGAGGAAGCAACAACAATGGATAGTTTAAAACTATGACAGAGATCAGGAGGTGTAGTTCTGGCATGCCATTACAGAAACATCACTTATGTGGAAAACGGAGCTGGCCGTTGGGGAGTCACTGGGGAGGAGTTGAAAAGCATAACTGGCTCTCTGGCTCCTGCTCGGCCCGATGGATTCTCCATACTGGAGCAGCTGTAGTCGGTTTGGACTGGGCCGCATCCAGGAAGGTGGGTGGGAAAGGGGATCTCCAGTTGGACATCCAGAGACAGGGGGGGCGGGGGAGGGTGCATTAATCGGCTAACGATCCGTCCAATTTGTCTCCCCTGAGTTTAAAGGAGCCTGGGAGAGGTTTGATTGTGGTTACACATGAAATAATATCCATGTCATGTACAAATTACATGTCAGCCCTTTTGATTGATTTCAAGCAGACAATATAAACCAAGCTCATACCCGGTATCCACACATTTAAAGTCAAGACACAGAGACGTTTAGTTAGGCCATGGATTGATTAGTTTTAATGATTAGGACTCAGATGGACATCCCCCATCTCCTTCCCTTTCAGTCTTGCATTCTTTAACAGGAGTGTCCTCAACAAAGAGCACACAGACGATGGACTCTACTGTACAGTCAGACAAGTCCAAGAGCCAAACAAAACACACACACACACACACACACACACACACACACACACACACACACACACACACACACACACACACACACACACACACACACACACACACACACACACACACACACACACACACACACACACACACACACACACACACACACACACACACACACACACACACACACACACACACACACAATCCAGGCGAGTGTCTCAGTCGGATCCCTTCGGTTTTGGATGCCTATTAGCACTAATTCAAGTAAAATATTCCCTCTATGACAGATCTCCACATGAGTACAAAAACAGGCATTAACGAAAAAGAGAAAAAAAAACAATATAAACAAGTACACATTAATGTCCACTTTAATAAAAAAAGGAAGATCTCGGTAAAGAAAGCCAACAAAAGTGAAGGAGGAAGCTCTAATGCCAGGCTCTCTTCTTCAATGTCAGCTGACGATGCATGATGAGACTCACAGGAGCGGTGAGAAACAACTGGGCAAAAAAAGGGTTGGAGTTTTAGAAAAACTGGCCAGAACAAGGAGATGTGATGAGAGACAGAGGAAAGAAAGCATTGGTATGCCCCAGTGAGGTTGGAGGGGTTGCAGCAGGGCAGGGTGGTGGTCCAGTTTGGCGGTAGCGTGTTGCCTCAGTGGCATCTCAGTAGTGTTTGGCAGTGAGGCTCGGTGCTATGATGGGATATAGAGTTGGGGGCTGTAGAAGCTGAGGTGCAGTCCTCAGTGTCTGGCTCGCTTAAGTCCCGCCTTAATTCATCAGTGCATGTGTGCGTGTGTTTATTTTGACATCCCCTCCCCTCCCGCGCCCGGCATGTGATGACTGATTAGCTAAACCCACCTCACGAGAGAGATGAGAGGGAGCTGTGGAACACGCAGGGTTAGACACACACATGCACACAAACACAGGAGCGCCGACGCGTGCGGACATACATGCACAGGCAGATACAGACGCACTGGAATGCACGCACACATACACACACTCACACACACACACACACACACACACACACGTAAACACACAGTGACATGAAGCAAACCCAGTCTGAGGAGTATACTGATATGAGGAGCAGTCTCTGAGTTTGACTTTTCATGTCTGTGCGTGGATATGATTGCTCATGCTTTTGCAACTTGTGTGAGTTTGAAGAACGTTTAATCCGTAAAGTCGACCTGGTCCCTACTCTCAAGTCAGTCCTCTGTGCGCCAGTGACGGCCTCCACGCCTGACCGTGACCCCTCCCCCCCCCCCCCCCCCCCCTACCTCCCCTTGGCTTGGGGTCAGGTCATAGTTCCAAGTAAGGCCACAGCAGGGGTCAGTCACTCGGTGTGAGAGTTTCACATGAGTCTATCTCCGCTGTCGCCTTGACAACCATTGGTTGGTGAGCCGAAGCCTTGGTCAGGGGCGGGGCTAGAGGCTGGGGCGTTGGCGGGTGGTGTCGTAGGAGCGCACAACCTGCGATTGGGAGACCACGCCGTGCTCCTCCTGAGAGAAGGCGTAACCATCTGCAGAGAGAGGAAAAAGGCGTGGGGGAATTGTTATTTATGACAGGACTGTTATGATTCTTAAAAGGTTTAAACAATCAAATAGCAAACATCAAATTTAGATTTCATCGAGTAATGATAAAAAAAAGTGAAAAGTCAAACTCTGTGTTCACACTTCAGGGTCAGTGCTTCCTTCAGGTTGTTCATGTTTCACTCAGAGGCTCAAAATGTTTTATTACATGTATGTTTCAATAAAAGCCCCTCCCTGTCCAACCCCTAGCACTGCCACCATATAAGGAAAAACAGACGGCACCGCCCACACAGGGCTGCTGATCATAGATGCATAATGGCGGAGTATTGTAGCGAGACTACAATTCAAGACGAACAGACGCTGGCAGGTGTCTTTTTCTATATTCCCCCTGACGCAATTGTCTTTTGAACCCCCAGTGCTGCTCACGCTGTTGAAATAGTAAATGAACTTGAACTCCGGTCAGGGCCGAAGGGGTGTGTAGATATAAAAATGAGGTGTGGTTAGGCAGAGAGCTGAGAAAACGACTTCCCGTTATACCACCTAAAACCCGGGGCCGGAGTCTGAAGTCTGTGGCGCATCATGTTCCTGATATACCAGGAGTGTACGGATTTGTCCAGTGTTCATTACACATGCTTCTGAGAACTTAACAAAGGATTCCAGCAGAGAAAATAAGCAAACGTTTACAGCCTGTGTGTATTTGATGTTGTGCACGCGTAACATCAGTTAACATAGATCCTGTCCAATCCCACCCTGCTGGCGTGTCTGGAGATTTTAATAATTGACGAGGATATGCTTCAAGTCTTTCTGATGCATTTGAAATAATTCAGCGAAATATAACTTGAATCCGTCATCAACATCTTTCATACAGTGTCCTTTGTGGTTTCTGTGTGTTCAGGGTCAAAAATGGACTCCCCTCATATAAAGAAACATCCTTCTCAGATTCAGCGAGGTGCAAATGAAAAGAGATGATATCAAATGTCCATTTAACACCATATTGACTGAGTCTCATTAAAGCAGGACTTCTGTAACATTCCAGTTCATTTGTGTATATGTTCAGAAAAGGACACACTCACGTGACACAGTCTGCTGCACCGAGTTGGAGCGGCCCACGCTTGAAGGCGTTTTCCTAAAGACTCTTGTCAGCAGATGGGCCCGTTCGTTTAGACTGCAGAGAAAGACAAAGATAAAGTTACTCCACACACAGAGGGATGATACATAACCATTAGTGTTCATTTAAGAAGGAATCTCAACTATTCACAATTCTACACAACACTGCAAAGGGGGGCTGGTTAGCTGAGTGGTGATACAATATATATATCTTGATATTTATTTCTGTATGTTAATAACAAAAACAGAGTCTAGTTAAAGTCAAATCCACATGGGTCACATTTCAAATGTCACACAGGCACTTTTATTTACAGCCTGCTGCTTGAAAAATGACATTAAACATACTTCCAACTTCCTGTTTGAGAATGGAAAAAAAAAAAGCTCCTAACATATCATACAATAAATAAAACATGTTCCTTTCCTGCATAACAAATGATGTACAGTTGTGTATTTTCTTATGCAGGGAGTGTTGCTCAGAGAGAACCTGATTTAACACATACTATATTGATACAAACGGTATTGTCAAAGCCTCGCTATAACTTGTTTGAAAACCTATCGATAGATCTTTACCCCTCTCCCAGCCCTTTTACAACCTATTGGTCACTTTTTGTTACATGAGCACACACTTCTCAGCACTTTGTCCCACGTTTGCCTTTAATTGTGTTTAGCTAAAGATTAAATGTGAAAGCACTCAAGAACAACGGGGCAACCATGTGGATTTAAAAACCAGAGGACTAGGAGAAGGTGGATTCAATACTGACTGCCCCTTACAACCAATTTCAAGCCAACAGTTAGTCACAAAGTGCTTCAGGGTAACAGGACATCCACAGAAAACTTTCCCCCGACCTCCCCCTACTCCTCTCCTCTTCGTCCCCCCTTTCCAAGAAGACTGGATCCTCTGTTGGGAGACCACACGCCGTCACGGCTCCTCTCCTCCTATGACCAAAAATAACTAAGTCCTTTCCAGATTTTGCACGCAAATGCATGCACACACAAACACATACGCACTCCATTTTTTAACCCTAATATCATCACGACAGCTATTTAAGTTATTAGCAGATGTTTTGAATGTAAATTCAAGAACCCAGAGTGCCTCAGAAAAGTCACTTTTCTCCCAATTGTGTCTGAAAAAACACCTTTTTGACAACAGTGAACGGAGAATGCACGTCTCAAGAGTGGTTTTCTTGGATCTTTTGATGATCAACAGAGCAGTTATGGACCTGAGCCATCATTCCCAAGGTTAAAATTTGGATAAGCAAGCTTGGAAATTCTTAACACTGCATGTGAAGGTTGGAAACCTGCAACAAAGACTGCAGGAGTCCTTTGCCAAAGAAAAAGATGTCTGTTGGATCGATGACAGTGTTGAGTGAAAAAGCCAAAAAAAGAAAGACTCATGCATCAGTACAAATCAAATTGTCCTTTTCCTTCTGCAACGTTTCTTTCTGGTTTCCCCCTGATTCAAAAAGTCCCAAGGATGTGCATCCTTTGAACTCTTCCCCCGAGACGCTCCTGTCCTCTACCTTTGCAGCTATTTCCCATACCTACCCCGGGACCTCCTCAGGAACTACAAACACAGATGTGCTCTTTTTCCATTCTGCTCCTCTGCCTACAGATACTTTACTTGTCTTATAGTAAATGGAGAGGGCCCCACATTTCAGTCCTACTTTCCTGGATTTAAAGTGGGGTCAGTCCAGGACGGGGCCCAACATGGGGGATAGGAGCAGCAGTGTGGTTCTCCACTCTTCCCTCCCTAACATGAAAACAAACCACTTACTTCTCCAGTGCTGTTCAGAAAGCAGCTTGACTTTAAGACGGAGACATTCAAATCTGACTCTATTTAACACCAAGTTGTACTTTTTGAAATTGGGGATTCCTTGGCTTTGGCACAAGCGGAAACCTTAGGTGTTAAAAATGAAGACAATACAGAAGTGCATAAAATGGCCACAGCAGAAATAGCCATGTTTACAGCCTTGTTTCTAAAAATGGATTCGGTCCCTCCTTTTAGGAAAAATCTGTGCAGGTTTTTTTATTTTTATAAATCGCATGTGTTTTGTTTCTATGAATTGAAAAAGGCTTGACTGACGGTTGGGTACGTTGAAGCTGTTGGACAGGAGGCTTAGACCTGCCTCATCTCCACCTTATTCCTGGTTTCTAAATTGATTGAAAGTAAGGATGAGATAGTATTTCCAACATGGAGACCACCATTGTTGTGCCTCAAAGTGCCTCATCAGAAACCAACGGGTGACGTCACTGAGACTGCGTTCATGTTTTATACAACCTATGCTTCAGCAGCCGGCCTCAAGTGGACAATAATACGGCTCTAAAATGTTTTGAAGTTGATGTTTAAAACCTCTCAATAAATATACTTTGTTACAAATTGTCAAACCTATATAATCTAAAGAGCAGAATACTGTTTGTATAACTTGGACAAAAACAAAATACACAATACAACTGCTTCTAACACAGCTCTGGTGACACCATACACACAGCTAAATCACAGTGAGAGAACTACACACAAAACCAGAAGACACACCAGGTCAGTACAGCAGTTCAAATTGATCCATCTATGAAGCAATCCAGGCATGAAGGTGTAGTAGAACAAGACATAAGAAAAGAAATCAAACATTTGAAATCATGCAGAGAACAAAGGGGAGCAAGTGATTCAAAGATTTTTTTTTTTTTTTTTAAAAAGAGAAGGGTGTGAACTCAAAACAAGCGAGAGTCACTCCACAGCAGCTCCTCAGTGGGACATTGCAAACCAAGAAACTACCTCTGTGAGCGTTTGACCGCTCTGGAGCTACGGGACCTCAGCCTTTGCTTCGGCCCTGTGGATGGCACCACCGGGGGAGTTAAGTGCTGTTCATCTTCTCACACACAAACAAATGCACTCATACGCCCACTTTCTTAGCTTCAGTATTACAGTCTGATGCAACCCAGGACAACAGCTCTAACATGTATTTTTCCACTACAAAGCTTGTAATGCTTCATTGTTGGTCAACATCTCTGGAAGGTGTTACGGAAAGATCATTATTTAATAGTGTAGTAAGAGATGGTGTTGTAAGACTGTGTTATAACAAAATTAGATTCTAATTACCCACATGTTCCTTCCCCTCTCATCTTTTAAAAATAAGAAAAACACCTAGTTGTATAATGCAGTCCACTTCAATAAACTTTCTCAATAAAACACGTGTACATTTTTAATCTTAACACACAGTTTCATGTAGAATTCATCATTGAGCAGTTGTATTGGGTTGCTTTAAATCTGATTACAGATGTGGCTAATGCAGTTGTTGTAACTTACTCATATTTTTACTTTTAAAATTGTGAAGTAAAACAGAATCAACGACTGACTGGTGACAGAAATGAAACTGGACGTCGATGCAGGTGAGCTCCCAGGATGCTTCACAGCATGCTTTCCATACCTGCGGCCGCTGGCATCCCTCAGTACAGCTGCCCCGGGGTCGACAGCCCGAGCCTCCAACTCCTGCACCTCCTCCAGGAGAGACTTCCTCACAGTGCGACGTGTGCTGCAAAGCAGAGAGAGCAGCCCGTCAGACTTAAGAGGGAAAGTCTGAGTGTATGCAGACACATGTGATTCATAAGAGTACGTAAGTGTTGACACAGACTCAATGCGGGTTATGTAAACGCTTCAGTTCTGTTAAATAGTCTCAGTATGGATTTCCTGGGTATTTGTATGAAATGTGTTCTACTTACGCCGTCCAAGCGAAGTCTTTGAGTAAACACGCAGTAGGCACCAGGACCAGGCCCAGCCAGAAGTGCCAGCACTGCATCACCTTGCCAGCCTGCAATGACAAACACACAGGCTCCATTTATTTCACTCGTGCATTAATTCAAACCGAGTATTAGCCAAGCACAGAGAAACATACAGTATGTGGGGAAAGTCAGTCATAAATGTGAGACACGGCATATCTAAAGCATTTTTACAGCAAAAAAAAAAAAAGTTAGCCAAAGTTCAATAGCTTTAATGTTAGTCAAACATAGTTAAGAGCTTTCTCACACAGCACATCTAAACCACTAACTGGATTTAACGGTGTTCCAACAGCTGAAATACGACACTTCTATGAGGCTCAAACCTAAAAATGCTTGTGAGTAACCACTGATCCCCCCCGAACCATCTCTGTAGTCCAGCTGCAGCCAGCCTCATTGACCTTTAACCCCCTCCTCAGTGTGTCTCTGAGGGTTAATCATGCATTTAAGCAGTGTCTCAATTTGTCCGTCTGCCTCCTTCCCCGTTACTCCTACTACTCTTTCTCAACTTCTTGTCTTTATAAGCAACTGTATCTTAATGCTTGTCCTCGCCCTGGACTGTAATCCCTCCATTTCCCCCTCATTACCCAATATCTTTGCTCTGCTTATCTTCAAGAGCTCTGTTCTGTTTCACAGGGCCTTAGTCTTTGTCTCTTAGCACATGTCAACATTCGCGAACACTTTATGCGCCCCGACTTCTTCTTTATAACCCATATCATGTGCTTCCTGTGTGCTGTGTCGGATACAGAGACACAGAGACAAGTCGGTTCCCAGAGGTGGAGGAAACAGGGAAAATGAATCAGAAAACCATTAGGAAATATCCTCTTCAGCAGCTGGAATCACAACCATACCACAAAAGATCCAACTCACTGATCCTCTGTCTTTCTGTACGGGACACACACCTACATGCTGTGAGCAGTGGACACACATTATAGCACATGGTTTTTACACTCCGAGAGTGCAGGCATGCCTTGTGGCTCTCTGTGATTCGTTTTGTCCAGACTGGTTGGTCCACAACGCTCTATGCACTAACGTACACACACAGCTATTCAGAGCAGAAATGCATCGCTCTTTTCCATTACATCCCCCATGGACAGATGGAAATATAGATAGCAGGAGCAGGGGAAATAAGAGAGGTAATAGGGCAGTTAGGGGGGACGATTGAGGGTTGGGGGGGGGGGGGGAGAGAGATTGGTGGTTGAGTGTCTCTGACCATTCCCCAGTTAGTCTGAGCAGCTGCAGAGATATTTGACCGCATTCCTGATTTCTGACACAAATTGAATTAATGGGCTAAGGGGAGTTTAGACGACACTGTTCCCCTCCCCACGGCTCTCTGCCCACTCAGTGGGGCACCTCACCTCAGCCCCCCTCTGATCCCCAAACTTTGAAATGAGTCTCCCAATCAAGGGGTCCACACGCACACCCTCATCATCATCATCATCACCACCACCAGCAGCAGCAGCAGCAGCAGCAGCACCAGCAGCCCACCCTCTTGAGTCAACACCTCCACAGAGGGCAGTAAAAGACCGGGGCTCGGGTGACACGCAGCAGGTGCGGGAAGCATGGTGAGGGGGGGGGGGGGGGGGGGGGGGGGTGCCTGGCGGGGCATAAATCTCCCCCTGGGCTCCAGCAGTGCCGACGTGGAACACCCAAGAGGTGAGTCTCGTAGGCGCCATGTATTTGCAACCAAGAACAAGGGAGGGGCAGGTGGTGGTTGCAGAAAAGAGATGTAGAGGTGAGAGCTATTTTAACCCCCCTCACCCCCTGTTACTGAAATGAGTGACACGTGTTTATAGTGTGACTTGCCTGGCCCAGCATGTCAGGGGCGATGGGGATGGTGGGCCAGATGGCGGAGTAGACAGCGAAGAAGACCATCCAGAGCGCGATGCTTCCCCAAACAGCCAGGTGGGAAAACTAGAGCAGAGAGAAAGAAAGAAAGAAAGAAAGAAGAGCAACAGGTGATGGAGATCAATGGAGAAATGAGAGGCAGCGTGTGATCAAATAGTTTACATACAGCTCATCCGAATATACACAACCTTTCCCTCCCTCCTTCCCCTGTCTTCATCCTGCTCTCTGTGATCTGCTGAAAGGCGACACTGTGTGAATTCCAGCGAGACCCTGCTTCATTACTGCCAGGCTGTTGTGTGGACAGCTGAACGGGCTAAAGTGTCAGCGCCCTTCTGTGCATCCTGCCAATCTCTGTCTCTCTCTCTCTCTCTCTGACATCAGCGAGGGGCCAAATCATGTCTCCCATCACGCCCCGGGCTACTGTTGTCCTAAATTCAACATCCATCTCTGCTCACTGTGTTCCAATGCTCTGGCATGTTATCATACTGATGTTTATTATGTTGCTCAGTTCTTATAATAAATAAATAAATAAATAAATAAATCATCAAATCATGATATCATGAGTTTGTGAATTATCATGGTACATCTGGCATACATACATTTTTACCATCTAGTATGTTTTATTAGTAACCAGAAACATTTTCTGAGCTGCTTACATCATCGGTGTGGAGGGGAGAGGGGCTTCAGATTGAATTGGACCCAACACAGATTATTTCTCACTGTGCAGCCCTCGATTGTGTAAGGCTTATTATAACATATAACTCTCTGATGTACGTCGCTTTGGATAAAAGCGTCCGCTAAGTGAATTGTAGAACACAGAATGAAACTGGGGCATGTAGAGGGTAAATCTTGGAAACATTAAAGGGGAGTGTCCACAAAGTGATCAATGATACAGGTATTAGATGTATGTGCAGAAATGTGTATCAATAGACCGTAGTGTTTCAACTTTTGACAGTAACCATACAGATGAGGGTAAAATACATTTCTCATGACTTGAATAGGACAGTCTTTGATTGGAATGAGGGCATCTGGGTTAACTATGTTGAACTGAATCTGTTGCACTCTTATGTTTCTGTATAAACTATTTATCTAACAGATGGCCGTCTGTTCTTCTCTCAACTGTTTTTCTCCTTTACTGAGATGTGCTTTGTCTCGGCAGCCATGATGTGGATTTGTCATAGTTCAGACACTTAAAGCACTTTTAAACCTACATGGAGTTATTTTTCTATGTGTTGGTCTCCCTGTTGTATGCCTCCTGAAAGACCTGCTGTCATGTGATAGAGAGGCAGAATGAAATGAAATATCAAGATAAGATAAGGGTCAGCCAAAGAGAGATAGGAAATGCTTGGAGGAGAGAGTGGGGGATCATTTGGAGCAAAGGGACGAGATCAGATTCGAACCCACGAGTATTATAGCCTATGTACATGTGGCGCATGACATAACCGCTAGCTAGCCTATCCAGCGCACCTCAACAAATGTTTTTAGTTTAGTTTGAGTTTTCATTAATAAGGAAAAAACTATTTATTAAAACGGCCCGTAAACACTTTTATTACTGACGTAAAAAAAAAAGGGAATTTTAATGTGGGAAAAAGTGTGATTTCTAACAGTCTCAAGTGGACACTCGAAGAACTTCAAAAATTTTTTGCACTTCTGCACTAGTGTAGTTTTCAACACTAGAGGTTTTTGCTTGGTTAGACCTCAAAGATTCTTTTTGGGTAATATTTAATGCAAACTCTAACTCTAAATACCTTTGAGATACTTGAACTGTTTAGTATTTTTTTTTAATCTATAGTCGGTCATTTTACTTAATTTCTATAAATGTTTAGATAAACTAAACTTGTTTGAAGAAAAGGTGCAAAGCAACTGCAGTGGAGAATCCAAAAACCTCCACCACAAGATCAGGGTAAGTCAAGTCTTTTCCCACGTCTTTCCTGACTATGACACATTCAAATTGGGTTATCTGAGAACCTCACACTGAAATCCTGGCAGAGCCCCGTCCCCCCCACACACTCCTATTTATCTATGAACGCTTGAGTAAAATACAGAACATGTGGTGCCAAACAGTAGAGTGTGTTACTGTTCCTACCCTGGTCCAAGCGGTGGTCTCCATTCCAGCTTTCAGACACACTGTAACTACCACATACTACACAAACACACACACAGGAGAGGGAGGGCAAATAAAAAACAGAGAAGGAAGATTAGTGTGCTGGCGACTGTGGAGATAATAAACATTAATGCTGTATAGTAAACTCAGCAATGTCTGTTAAAATACTCAGGACCCCTACAGCCCCACCCCCGTAGTCTACACACTCACAACACAACAAATAAACATCACTGACGTTCACATTAGACTGCAGGGAGCAAGATGATTGAGAGAGTGTGAGATAGAGAAGTGAATACAGCAAAGAGATGGATGAGTGCCTGGAGGAGACAGGCTGGCTAGACGAGCTCAGATTGACTGGAGACTTTAAACGTCTCAGAGGAAGCAGCGCAGTGTCGGTGAGTACACGAATGCTGTGTTTGTCCAACAATCTCTATGCCAAAAGAGAGAACTAAAAACAGATCGCAGACAAGGCACAAAGACAAGTGTAGAGCTTACTGTGTACACCATGTTTCCAACAAACAGGTAGTCATTTCCCTGACCGTTGTTGAAGGGAGAGTCTGAGGGAAACAAACAAACACATGACTCATGACTAGGTCTAACAAGCGAGAGTGATGAGAAAGTGGAAGAATAACTCTGTGTGTTTACTTACCATGATCTAACATTTTGAGCGGAAACCAGAAGAGAATAATTGAATGAATCAGTGCATTGATACAGTGACCCCAAAACACCTGAGAGGGACGGACAGAGGAGAAAGTAGAGGAAAACATGTCAGGACAAACTTATTGCAAAGCACATATATGCGCACACACACACACAAAAAAAAACTACTTCTAATAGTTACATACAACTTTCACAGTATTCACGTCATCAAAAGTGCCCTCCTGTACTTTACACTAACAAACTCACACACAGCACAGTACACTAGGTGGGGTTGCCGGTGAACCCTCTAAAAAGAAAGACTTTCTTATTCCGGCCCGCTGAATGTTATTTTAGGTTGCCACGGAAACATCCCAGTCCTCCTTGCCGCTCTTTGTTGACTAGCTGGCGTCCCAAACAAACAGCCAGCGCCACTCGGTATTCTCGGACTGTAACTTGTTTGCACATACCCTGGTGTTGAAGCCCTCGGCATTCTGGGTAATTCGGTAGAGCTGGGGGAATCGGAGCATGTTCTGCTGGCTGCACGGCCGGTCAAATATCCCCAGAGTGAACGGAGGCAGCGCAGTAAATATCTGCATCACACACAAAATAAACACACAATGACACGAGCGGCATTCTTGAATAATGGGGTTTAGGTGGACAATCAGACTGCCTGCATTTAAAGGAATTCCTTAATGTTTAAAATGTGGAGCCTGAAGGTTTCAGCAGACAGACACATAAGTTACACAGAGCAGACACCAAAACACAAGAAAAACACACTAAGAGGAGCAGAGATAAGGAGACAAAGTAGAGCGAGATGAATGGATAGCTAGGTAAAGACAGACTTTACGTCAACTGGGACGGGAGGACACAAGGGGCTGAGAAAATGGAGAAACAGAAAAGAGTAACACAATTCAAGAAGGAGCAGTGATAGATACTCACAACGTTGTAGAGGCCTATACACCAGCGCTCAAAGAGGATCTGGCCGGAGAACCCGTTGACAAAGGCGAACCAGAGCTGGGACACAAAGAGAGGGATGAGAGGAACAAAAGCAGGGGGTACATCTGCCTTAGGGAGGGACTGATAGTAGAAACAAGGGAGACATGTGTGCCTCTTTTATTCTAAATGTTTATGTGAGTATCTTAAAAATAATAAATTAATAAATCATCTCATCCACCTCAAAAGAGGTCGAACAGTGACTCACAAATTACATCGTGGAGAAGCACTTTTCTTTTTTCAACTTTGAACACGGCCGCTGCTAGTATAACGTCGATTGCAGTAGACCATGGAGCATTATGTACTTTGTCTACTCTACAATACCTTTTCAGAAATCATCATATGGAAGAAAATCAAAAATCAAACATGTTATTCACTTCATAGTTGGTTATTTCTGTTGCTGGAGTCCGTTTTTAAGGATCTGAATTTCGGGTTTTAAGGTTTTATTCTCTTTATAAATGTATTCTTTTCACATATCGTATAGAAAATAGTCTCCACTCTTTTGTAGTGCGTGATCGTGATCCTAGCCTGTTGATGCTGATTATTGTAGCACTGGTTCCCCTTTGTGCGAGCTCTGTGTTAGAATAATAAAAAAAAGATCTCAGACTCAGAGAACTCGTTTTTTCCAGCACTGTTACAGTGATTTTTTAGATGTAAAACATGCGAGAATTGCAACGTCACTTCATATAGCTCAACTACATCATCTGGCGGAGAGCTATAAATTCCTCATGCAGGCTTTCGCCTGGTAACTACTCTCTGACTTCTTAGAAGTTATAATGCCAAAACACAATGTCTAAATGTGACTTTGGCCCAGGGGAACCTTCATTATCACCTTCATGCACTCACACACACACACAGGCACAGGCTGATCTGAGGGCAGATAGTGAAATGTTTTGGGCTGGTGGTGGGAGTTGTGGCATTCCTGGGTGTACAGTGAAGTGGAGCATATAGCTCAGGGGTGAGGTCAGATACACAAAAAGCACACATGACCATCCCCCTTATTCTCTCTCTCTCTCCACCAAGTGGACAGAGAAAGCCTCTAACCTTTGGCCTGTAGAGCCTCTGCAGGAGCCAATCATGTGAGATAATCACGGAAACACACACAAATTAAAACACACACACTGGTAGTGGTGTGAACGGGACAGTAGTCTCCAGGCAGTGGCTCCCATGAGGACCTGCACCTGCTGGCATCCTTAATGTCAGACAAGAGTTGTAGGAGGGTTGAGCACAGCTGACAAATACCCCTCATAACAGGCAGGCCAGAGCGGCAGCTAGCCCCTTCATGAAACACACACACACACACAAAGCTGTCGACCCTTGGAGCCAATGTCTCTTAACTGCTGATCTAAACACACGTCTTTTTCTGTGCATGTGTGTGTGTGTGTGTGTGTGTGTGTTGTGCAAAAGAGACAGAAAGCAGACACCAGAAGGGCACCTCGTCCATCACTGTCAGTCATGTCGACAAACAGCTGCAAAACGTCTCTGTTAATGTAACTGTGTATGTCTTTGTGTGTGTGTGTGTGTGTGTGTGTGTGTGTGTGTGTGTGTGTGTGTGTGTGTGGTGAGGCTCTTACCTCTATAATGTAGAGGACCACATTTTTATAGAAACAGTAGAGGATGCACTTGGTGACACGGTTGTAGCTCCACGCCCCGTGGACCAGAAGGAGCTTCTCCAGGTAGGAGAACTACCAATCAGAGAGGAGGAGAGTAGAAAAAAATAAGATTTAGTACTGTACATAGAGGGATGATAATGAAGAAATAAGAGGAGGCCCTCTCATACAAACACTGCTAAAAATGTCTAGAAAGTTCCCCTTTTCACACATGCCCCTAATGGGGTGGGGGTGGGGGGGGCGTAAACGGACGCTTCTGAAACCACAGTTAATTGTTTACGACATACCCAAGATGGCAAATGGCGCATAAGAGTGCAGAACTAGGACGACAGGTTTTCTGGAATATAACCTGCTGTGTTTACATGTTGGCTCACCCCAACGTCTAGTGGAAGTTTTACAATGAGGCTGGCAGGAAAAAGACTGGTTGGAGTGAAGAATTCAGCCACACGCACCCCTCCCGGAAAAACTTTCGGGCAGATTTCAGGAGTGCAGTGCGTGTGTGAAAAGCGGCTTTAAGAAAGGTAACAGAGAAAAAGGCGAGAATGTGACTAGCAGACGAGAAAGTTGAGACAGGAGGAGACGCACTGATAAGATGCCCAAAGGCAAAGAGATAAACAACTCAGACGGTGAAAGTGTGTTGGACTCCGCGGTAATTAGAAAAGTCCTCTGGTCGCATTTCATCCCGTTCACTTTAACACTGGGTTGCCATGATAGGCCGAACACATGATTAATGAACTAGACTTAGAAATATGACGGAGCAATTCATTGCAATTTAAGGAGAAACTCATTCCAACACACATGGATTGTGTAAAACATAGAAAACACAGAATAGACATAAGAACTATGAATCTAGAGCTAGGCTAACCAGAACGTGCATATCATTCTCATATCATGATATGATCTCATGAGTCTCATTAGAATAATTAGACCTAAGTAAAAAAAGTCAGCAACCAGTTACACTGACATTATCTCAGAGCCTGTGGGGACTTCTTGTGTTCTGTGACCATCAGTGCAAAATCTGAAGATACTTAATTCAGCAATATAAAGAACAGAAAATTCCTCATGCCTAAGGAGCTGAAACATGAGATTGTTCGACATTCCTCATTAATTAATGTTCTGAATGATTAACCAACCGTCTTAATTGCCATTCTTTTCTAATGAATCCACCAGTCCTACAACATAACAGACTAATCTACCAAGCTATAATGGGAGCTACGCTGACCTGGTTGGGATATCTGTTGACTTATACAATGGGGAAATGTTGGAGTACATAGATAAGAGCAGCATCCGCTGTTCGCTTAAGTGACTGATTAAATTGTTCAATTAAATACATTCAAGCTGTATTAGAAGGGCTGATACAAGATGCTGTAACTGCTAGTGACTCCTGTAAGTAGATTCTCCTTTCAGTTGTTCCCTCTCTCGGGGGGTTATAGGTCAGGATCAGCTGATTCAGTGTCTCTATTTCTAAAGCCTGTAACTTTAGCTAGTATGTATAACCGATAACATAACTTCTAAGGGTCTCCATGCTACACCTGCATCCCCACCTGTGCTATGGAGTAGTCAGAGGAGTTGGTGGCCTGCATGCCCTCGTTGCCACTGATCCCGACTCCGACGTGAGCCGTCTGGATCATGCCCACGTCGTTGGCACCGTCGCCTATCGCCAGCGTGATGGCCTTGACGTGCTTCTTCACCATATCCACAATCTCTGACTTCTGCAGCGGAGAGACTCTGCAGAGACGGTACCAAAAAAAAAGAAGAGAGTTAGAGATGGTTGGTTGATAAAAAAAAAAAGCTGTTTGTAAGCAGAAGGAAATTAGAGGTGGAGACTTAGAAAGCTGTGAGAAAGAAGAAAAACACCAAAGTTAAAAGTAATAAAATGTATGAGCAATTTGGAAAGGAGAATAAGAGAGGGAAACTGTTAAAATGGAAAAAGAAAGAAACACACACACACACACACACACCACACACACACACACACACACACACACACACACACACACACACACACACACACACACACACACACACACACACACACACACACACACACACACACACACACACACACACACACACACACACACACACACACACACACACACACACACACACACACACTTGCAGACTTGTGTTTACTGCTCCTCACTGGATATGAGGAAACAATGATTCACTGTTCTGCTAATAAGATGCTGGATAGGTAACGTTTGATGTGGTAATATAAGTGTGTGTATGCACTTATACCGGTGTGTGTGTGTGTGTGTGTGTTCAGGGACCTTCCAGTGTTACTCCACCCTCTTGACCTGTATCACTGATCCCCCTGCTCATAACCAGTTCTGTCTCTTCACTGACAATGGAGGACCCATGGAGGCTCCGTTACACACTCTTCCCTCAGGGGCATCGAGAGACAATAGTGAGATGTTATACTGTATTCACTAAAGTACTGTGGACATATTTCTGTTCACTTTATGGTCCTTTATGTTAAACCAGCGTTGCACAGTGCTCTATGTTGTATTGGTTTTAAGTTTGGCTTTTGAAATGGCTGTTTTCCTCCAAATAAAGACGCTATGGTGCAGGGAAAAAAATCAAAAAGAGGAAATGGTCTTTCAATGTTGGGTTTGCTTAGAATAAGAGCTGTCAAAGGATTACAAATTTAAACACAATGAATCACTGAATTTGAAGAATGAATCGCATTATTTTGCATTTTTGAAATTCCATTATTTTGCATTTACAAAAAAGGTTTTTGTTAGGCTTTTATTTTGAATGTTTGTACTATCTTAAGCTGAGGGCACTTTACTTCCTGTTTGAAGTCGAACCTGCTTTTTTCTTTTTTAAAGATAAGGTAAATAACTTCTGGTAGTTAGAGGGTTACAACATTGACTTAACTACTGAAAAAGGAACTGGTTAAGGATCAAAAAGTAAATGAAAACAGCTAAAAGGTAAAAAAGTAAAAAGTTCTGATGTCACGAGGGGATATTACTTTTATACGTCAACTGAGCTGGGGTGAAGTTTTGTTTTCTAAGTGAAATGAGCCATTTAAAGGAGCAGCGGTGTTGTTCTTTTCCATCAGTGTGACTACAGGGAAACACTGCAAAGACCTATCTACGGAGCGCCTACAGGGACAAAATAGCCTTCAAATAATGTGATTTAAAAAAAGTTATGGATTCCATTCAGACCTTAATTGATATAAATTAACACGTTAATACTGACAGCCCTAATAAGAAAATATTGATTTTCTACATTTTACAGTAACAGTCAATTTGCTTCGAAATGCTCTTCTTAACGGGACAAGTTTTGAGAAAAACTTTGATTTTGGGTGGAATGGCTAATTGCAGTGAGTGGATGTTCTGGAGCTTTGTGTGGTCTCACATGGTCTTCCTTATCAGAGGAAAATTACTTGGATGTCATGAAAGCGTCCCCTTTTAAAACGTTATGCATGTGTTGCTTTAAAAACTGAACTCTAAAGATCATTCATCACATTGGAAACAGAAACACAGGTCTGTCAAGTTGCTATAACGGAACATCTGATCGGATCATGACGCTAATTTTGTGAAGCCCTGACAGGTAAAGGAGAGGGCTCTTTTCATTTGACATCATCCTGTGTTTCACATGAATTTGGCTACTAGTCTTTTATTTATGAAGTTTTTTTTTTAAAGAGAGATACATCAGAGAATGATAATTCAGGAGCTGCAGGATCTCATGTTGAGCTTGTGTGAGAAAAATTAGAGCCATCTACCCTAAGTGTGTTAGTGTTTTCAGAAGCTGAATTCTGAACCCTATGACCAGCCTTTAATTTGTTTTCATCTCTTCTTTCAAAACATGCTTTGTATGAGGAGGCGTTCCTTGAGCCTGTGATTCACAAGCTGAACCGCTCAAGTGAGTCGCCCTCTTACTACCTGCAATCTGAAAAGAGAAAACAAATGTATCTACAAAGGAGGAGACGTGGAGAATACTGATACAGGGATTCAAATCTAACAACGCCTCTTTTAATTCCTCCAGTACAGGACTTTCACATTTAGTGCTTTATGTACAGTATGACAACAAAACACTTTACAGTATTTTGGGATAGGATAGCTGAGGTTGTT